>NC_058408.1:21662178-21801493 GCF_002201575.2 Neomonachus schauinslandi | reverse complement strand
TATATATATATATATATATATATATATATATATATATATATATATATATATATATATATACTTCTTTTAAGTGTATATATAGGAATACCCAGAACAATCATGATAAAAAAGTGTAAAAAGAGATACTCTCAATAATACTAAATAAATAAATTCAGGTGGACTCTCCAAAAGGTTCAAATAACCCACAGGAAAGCAAGAAGGAAAAAAAAAAAAGGAGAGAGAAATGAAAACAAGAGGGGCCAGAAGGAACAATTTATCCTTCATCCTAGAAAGAATGTATCTCCACATGCCCCACACCACTGTACCTCCAGACATTTTTCTGAAGATGGAAGGCCTATGAGTTTTTGTCAGAATTATTTCTCACTATCTTACATGCAAATGTCTTCCCCCAAAATCTAGAATAGTTGTTAGTTTTTGCTCACCAGATCCAATCAGCATAATCTTAGTGCAATGGACGAGTATGATGTCTTATGGAAGAGAAATGCAATCAAGTTCTCTGTTTACTAAATTATGATACAGAACTAGAAAGCTGATATGCCACAGAGATAGGACAGTGAGCATGTACTGCTAGCCTTGACAGCTGAAAGCAAACTGCTTCTGGTGGTTTTTATTAAGAGATACTGAGGAAAGGAAAGGAAAGGAAAGGGAAAGGGAAAGGGAAAAGGAAAGGGAAAAGGAAAGGGAAAAGGAAAGGAAAAAGGAAAGAAAAGAAAAAAAAGCATTTGCTAGATCAATGACTACATACCAGGGATGCACTGAACAATAAAGACACACCTAATACAGCAGCTACAATTGGATTAATTGGTTAAATTTATGATAATCCACTGCCATTCTCCAATATCTCTACATTTTCTGCCCAGGACGAATTGGTGAGTTAAATGAGGATTCCATAGGACTCAACACCTTTGCATCATTCAAGTCCCAGATGGTGGCACTAGTCTCTGCAATCCCTCCAGGGATATGGAGGTGTTGCTTTTAGTTTACTCTTCCTAGGCAGTAGCTCCCACTTGTCTTTTTTGTTGTTGTTGTTGTTGTTAACCAAAATTAGGGAATCAATATGAGGATTCTGCAAACTGCCACATATGTCTATTCCAATTATGCATTCTGGAATCAGGTAAATGACCAAAGGATGGGTCTGGAGACGCACCGGACCCACTGTGAGATGGACCTGAGCTAAATCCCATTAATCATCTGATCTCCACTAGCTCCTACTCTGACTAGTGGATCACAGTGACATTCTGGATCTCCTGGAATTAGTGTCAGTTCAGAGACATTATCTATTAGCTCCTGTAAAATCTGATTATTACCTTTTCCCCAAATGCACATTCACTCTGGCAACAGGCCATAGGTCCTGTTGGGGAAGGTTGGAAGACAGGTTAAAAGTAGAAATTTTTGGTAGTGTCATGGGGTCTTTCCTCAAGGAAATCTGCTTCACCTTCCTTCACAGAGTGTGTGTCAGTAAACTGATGCAAGTCTAGGAATTGACTGAGGGACTGTAACTCTGTTTTCATAATTCAAGTTGGATCTAATTCACTGGATCTAGAACTCTTACCCTTGTAAAGTCAAACAAGAATTTAGTAGATCCCTTCTATTTGGGATCTCCCTCATGGGAATCCACGATCAGCTAGTCAACAACATAAGTCTCTGTGAGTTATTTACCCTATCCTGTGCAGTGCTTTGACGTTGCTGTCCAATACAGTCACCATGATGACCTTATTTTTGACAATTAGGTTGCCTCTTGGCCCCCGTCTCCTGATATCCAATTATCCCCAATGCAACAGTTCATAATCCAGGGTAGTAGTTTCCACTGTAATGTATGACCCGCATAGTAGAGTAACTATAGAACTCTTTGAGAATACCAGGGCTCCTCTCACAAATTTATTACTTACAGTCATAGTGAGAGGAGTGGGTAAACTGGTCTTAAATGATAAATCTCTTCTAAAGTTCCAATCTCTCTAAACCTTTGGATACCTTCCTCTACAGTATACCAAATCAGTTCTGGATTTTGGCTTCATTTAGTGCAGGCCGCCTTTTGAGCTAACAAAACAAACAGTTAGAGCCCTTACTAATCCCCTGAACTACAACAATGAATTGAGAATCTCTACTTAGTGGCCCATATCAATAAATTTGTCTTGATATAACTTTAGTTTCTTTCATCATTGCCCCACATCGTTAATATCCACTCCCACCCTATTACCTAGCATTCTGTCCATATAAATTAGAAAACTTCATCCAATTATTTTGGAGTATAGTACAACACCTCATGGGTTATACTTTGTACCTCTCCCTTCAGATACTTCTGGGACTGGAATCTAGTTATAGGTCTTGAAGCAAAGAAGGGTGGTAGGGGTAGGTCCTGAGGAGAATCATCTGTCTTCTAGACAACTACTTCAGGGGAGACCATTACACATTCTTCAGGCAAAGCAGGGTTAACTTTCTCAGGAGTGAAACAGCTGCTTCTATTGGCAAAAAAGACTCAGCAAAATTTAGGCGTTCAATGTCCCCAGCTTCATCAGCACATATGACCTCATTCTAATTTTCAGGATCCTATTCATTCCCAATCAACGTCCTCACTTTAACAGAAGACACCCTGAGAGATGGAATCCAATACCAATCACAACCCAACATTTCAGTCTACCATTTTGAGATGTGAATAAAGTGGACCAATGGTAATTGGAGGGTAGTGATGAGACACAAAATTAAAAACTGTAATCTATTTTCAGAAATCAGAGAGCTGCAGAAGTTTTAAAGCAGTGGAGGAATGAGATGGTCAAACTTGTGTTTTATAAAAACAACTCAGGTGGTAGTACATTTATACTGAAAGACAGAGAGACTACAAAATAGGAAGAAAGCTAGGATATAGTGCCAACATTTATTTCTGGAATGTTCTGTCTCACATTGATGGTCAACTTCTGTTTATTTTTCAAGACACACATCAAAAGTTCTTCAGGAAACAGCAAGAGTTCCCTAAGGAAAGTTAATCACTTGCTATTGTACTGTCTCATACAAAATATTTTGAAACTTATGACAAGAGCATTTTATTGTTATTTTTTGTGCATTTAAAAAAAACATGAGTTATTGGGGGTTGAGCTAATCGTACTTCAGAATTCAAGGAAAATTATAAAAAATACTATGTAATTTCTTATATATTAAAATATGTCTTGGGCACCTGGGTGGCTCAGTTGGCTAAGTGACTGCCTTTGCTCAAGTTATGATCCCGGAGTCCCAGGATCAAGTCCTTCATTGGGCTCCCCGCTCAGCGGGAGTCTGCTTCTCTCTCTTACCCTCCCCCGCCTCATGGTCTCTCTCACTCTAATTTAATTAATTAACTAATTAATTAAATTAGATAAATTAAATAAAATGTCTTATGTATTTATTCTGCTTTATTTCCACTCACTTTTTCTGTTTCCCCCATGTCCCCAAAGATAATAATTCTAATGATTTTAATATATTGTTTTATTTATATGTGTTCTTCCTGGGACATGTTAAATTTTAAATTTATATATATTTTTAAATATACATATTTTAACTCAAATATATTCCTATGCTTCATTCATGTTGTATGAGCACATTGAATCTGCTTTTTCTAACCACTCCATTTTTCACAGATCTATAAATAATTGATATACTCTCCAACTACTGGACAGATTGATTCCAACTTTCCAATGTCACAAAAATGCCACATATAATGCCATATTGAATATCTTTTAATGTGTCCTTTTATGGACCAGTGTTAGAACTTATTTGAAATATATATTGAGGAATGGAATAAATCATGCACATTCTTGAGTAAATACTGCCAGATTGCTTTCCAGGATGACTGCTCCAAACTACATTCTCATCAGTAGTGCATGAAGGTTCTTATGTAGATACTTCCTTTTCTACATTTCTAATCTTATCAACATAAAGTAATATCCACCATTAGTTTATTCTGTATTCCTCTGGTTATAAATGAATTTCGGTATTCATATGATTTTCAGCTTCCTGAGATTCCTTTTTACAAACTGCCTGTTTATTGGGGTTCTAGTCTTTTCCTAGTTGATTTTCAAGAGTCCCTTGTATATTTTAATCCTTTCTCATTTTTAGACAGAGTATTTTCTCAAAATGTTACCTTCTGATAATTATTTCTATGATATGCTTTGTTTTATTGAATAAAAATTCTTAATTTTGATACATTCAAATTCATTTTTTGGTTTTTAGTTTATACCTTTTGCTTTTCATGTATATAGAAATACTTTCCAACACTATGATGCAGTAATATCCTACATTGTCCACACTACTTGCAGTTTTACAGATCATCTTATTCCATCTAGAGTTCACCCTTGTATAAGGCACTCACTTGAAATTTGGTCTTATTTTTCTCCATCTTGTTTCTCAAACACCATCTAACCCAAAAGTTCTTACATTCTAGTTGGTATTGCTGGTCTATGCAAATTCTGTTGTATTTGATATATTACTCATGGGGTTGGCAACCTTGCCAGGCAAGATGGAGTGAAATCCCTATATCTTATCCCCCCTGCTCATTATAATCTCAAAGCTCAGGACATAATAACCCAAATAGCAACTACCAGAGGATGATGAAAAGTTAACAGCAGCAAGTGGATCACAGAGGAAACCACAGTCTAAACATTGTGATCCTCAAGTGATCATATTTCACAGTTGTTTTTCTCAATTTTTTCTCCATTTTGACATGAGGGTGGAGCTGGGTCCTAGACTGAACTGTGAGTGGACTCAGCCAAAACTACAAAATAAATCCTCCTTTTTCTAGCCAAAAGATTGTAAAGGGGCCATATAAGGTAGAGAATGTGGGAGAAATCACACCTCTTTCATTTTTCTTTTTTTTTTTCCTTCTGGTACTCCCTTTTGTTTCTTCCTTCTGTGGTCATCCCATTAGAATATCTTCACAGCAGTGTTCAGGTTTTTGATCTACTGTTGTTGGCACTCCTTTTTGTATTCTTTTTCATGGACTACCCACTTGGATGATTCAAAGTCATATTCAATAATCCTTCAGAGTCCAAATTATGGATCACTATAGCCTGATCACCACATTTCAAGCTCTGTCTCTGGCTAAACATATTCTATTTAATAATACACATTATGTCTTCATGGTCTAATTCCACATGTCCCAAACCATATCCTACATCTTTAACACACAAAGCCAATAATACTGACCAAAATATAAAGAAGACCCAAGTAATTTTACTCTTGCCACTAAAATTTTATAGCTCTATGTGTTTTAGTAAGGAAATCAGGAGGGAAGTGAGTATAGATGTAAGAGAGAAATTTGATGGAAATTCAGAGGAAAATTCCTAAAGAGGGATTTCTTTTATAGAATGTGATATTTTGAACTTTAGGGTTAAGAGTCCTGCTTCAAAGAGAAAAAAAAACATATACAAAGGAGTTTTAAAGGAACAGCAGTTCTAATTTGTGCCAGATTATTTGCAACTGATTTCTGTGAGTTAGAGATCCCCTGTACTTTTCTCAAAAGTGGTTCAGACTACACAACAGTTGCTCTCTGATTTTTGGCATCTCTATTTCAACTCCAGCTGTAATAACTACATAATTATAAAGCACTCTGAAATTCATCAACTTTCTGAATTCTTATAAAAATATCTATTAGTGTATTTTTTGCACTTCTAATACTTCAATCCTTAAAATTCAAGAGCTAAATGAAGTGGGCCTCACTTGTGAGTTTCTCTTCCCTGAGGAATTGCAGTCCTGTGGTACCTGAATAAAAATTATATTTTGTCCAATTTCTAGTGCCAATAACTCCATTGTTAGATGTCAGTTCAATTACTCTTTGAAATCATTTTTTCACTTAATCCAAGATTATACAAGAACTAGTCTTGTATACTACATCTAGAAGCACTGTCAACATTTCTACAAAATAGTCATAATAAAACATTTTTGAAAGTATGAACAGTATTCACTTTACACTGTGTAGGTAATAATAAATTATATGTTTCAATAACTATATATATATAAATATTCAGTAAATGAAGGGCTATCTTTAAGTTGACTAGTAACATTTATCATCTGAACATTTAAGTCCCTTACTTTTGTGCATTAGTTTTTAAAGAATTAGAGTTTTCATGCTCAGATTAATTAATTTGACATCTAAGCCATTTAGCCATGTTCCTATCAGTTTAAAAATATCAATAAATAAACCTCTATCACTTGAAATGTGCATGTCTATGAAATGCTTTGTATTTAAAATGCCCTACGTTATATGGTTGAATTGATGGGCTGTTCAGATTTTCCCCCTAGTTTTGCAATTCTGCTATTTACTTCAAATGGATATTCATCCTTACATGAAGTTGTCTGCTAACTTTAATGACTTCTCTGAGAATTATGAAGAATTTCCTTCAGAAACTAACACATTTTTCATAGAAAATGGTATTATATCAGAAGTACGTATTCCTATAGGAGCTATGGAAATATTGCATTTACACAGAAAACACACTTAGCTTACCCCGTGCAACATTGTATTACAGTCCTATCTGATTAGGCTTACTATTTGTCCATTTTGATATTGCCTCAGGAACTGCGGGTTGTGAAGTATGGGAATAACTAGAAATATAAGTTACATACTAGCTGGAAACATTAAGTTCAGCATTTTCTCTAAGAAGTGGAAATAACATATAATATTTCCAGATTTTTTGATAGAGGAAATATTTAATGACACTTCACATTATTCTTTTCAGTTTGTCATCCATAAATCTTCCAAAATCAATTTTAAATCTTCTTGCAGCATTTTTGTGAGGGTTTGGGGGCAGTAATATCTTCCTCAACTGGCATTCGGTTCTCAGAAATCAAGAAGTAAAATATACCTTCAAGTTACGTAATATATAAGTACCATTTTACATTTTGAACTTTGAATTATTTCTAAAATGATCCTTATTCACCATGAACTTATTTCAATCCAAATCAGAAGTAGAAAAGCATGAAAGAAACTTAATATTTAAGGCTGAGACTATGAAGCTGAATTGTATTACAATGTTTTTCAAAGGTGCTCTATTGGTATCCAAGAAAGATGTGTGAATCATGAAAACAAGGGCAACAATTGCACCTCATGCTTGTCTGAAGAGTCTCTTGGAATTGAAATTGCTCTAAAAGAAATATATGCCTCCTCTTGATACAAATTCTGGTTTATTAATTTAAGATTTCTAATAAAAAAAAAACATCAAACTCCATCATCCTCTTCCAAACAGGAACCTTCTGTCTTCAAAATAAGTAAGAGTTACAGCAGCTGTTTTGATTGCTGAGTGTCCAAGAACTGAAATCTTAAGTCATTTTTATTTAAGCAGTTTCAATAATAAGCCACAGTTCTACCATGACAGAAATGCAGTCCTATGGGAAAACGAGGATGGTCCAATTTATTCAGGGGTCAGCATCACAAAAGTGTTACCATGTACCTAGGTGGCTCCACACATATATAGTTGTGGCAAACAGAACCAACCATTCTTTTATTCTCCTCCTCTCCACCCCAGATATTTAGATGTGTTTTTGCAATCTCACTTCAACATAAAAATCATTTGGGGTGTTTGAAAACACACACACACACACACACACACACATATTGCTGAAGACACACCAACCAAATGAATGAGGTTGAACAGGGGAGAAACCATGCCATGGAGTTAGGATGTTAAACAAGATCTACAAGGATTCTTAAACACACCTCAATTTGAAAAGAATAAATAAAACCAGTGATTCTAAGAATGTAGTCCCTGGACCAGAAGCATTAGCATCATCTGGGAAGTGAGAACCGTCAAATCCTAGGTTCCCTTCCTGAAACTACTGAATCAAAAACTCCAGGGTTAGGGCCTAGGCTCCTATGTTTTAATTAGCCTTCCAAGTGATTCTGATGCATACTAAAATTTGAGAACCACTGATACAGACCAAACTTAAAAAAATGGGAACTACACTGAACATGTTGGCTTTCATTGTAATGGCACAAGCTGTTTCTCTAGCAATAGACCTTGAATTAGTTGATAGCCTTTGTTTTCCAAGTGATTTTCCAGCTCCCTGAACTACATAAGGGTCTTTGCTTTACTTTAAAAAAAGTCAACCTCCTACAATTAACTTGATTTCTTTGTTTTACTTTATTTATCTCATAAGAGAGATATTGATACCCTTCCCTTTACAGGGTCAAGATACTTCACAAAATGAATTCAGCTCAAGGACCTATGATAAAAGGTTAAAGGAAGATTAAATAATATTGTTGTAATTACTTATTAAAACTCCAGCATGCGTTCATTCATATATTTGTGATTTTGATATCTTCAGTAGTAATCATTAGTTTAAAATTAATTGGGCAGAGCCAAACTAGAAGTTTAGAAAACAGGCAGAACAAGGAAATGATTGGGCTGTAGCTTAAACATTTGCCTTATTTGAGAAAACCTAGTTGCCTGATCGTCCTTAGGTTTTGATTTCTTAACCTTGAAGCACTTACAGGCTTAGGTTTTGGTTTGCTTACGTAGACTGCTAAGGTATTAGAATCACCTCTGTCCAATGGCTTCCTTGTTTAATCAATTTATCACTCACATAAAGACATCTTGGTGGTTATACTGCTATTACAGTATAGCTGAAAAACCAGACATTAGGAAAAGGGATGCACAGATTCTCTCATAAATGCAGCTTGCACCTGTTAGTTTCAGATAGGGGTTTTAGTAGATTACTTCCTCATATATGTTGCAGGCTTACTGGGTACCATAACTACATCACAGGAAATTGAGTTGGCAAGTCATCCTTGTGATGGCTCTGCCACTGAACTAAGATTGAGGATACATGATTCAAGTGTGGTGAATTAATCACAGCCTGATAAAATATCTACAGTTAGCTACCTTTGGGTACACTGTGATTGTCTAAAGAAGGGCAAAATTAAGTTTTTGACCTAATGAAAAAAAAATGGCTACACAGGGAGAATCACTTTAGTAAGTATGAGTCCAACCTCAGGATTCAAATCTTTTGATCCACCATTTAAGAATTGGTCAAATTGGGCAATTTATATGATTAACCCCTTATCCAAGTACAATTATTTAAAAAGAGCATTTCTTTTTTTTTTTAAAGATTTATTTATTTATTTGAGAGAGTGAGAATGAGAGAGAGAGAGAGTACATGAGAGGGGGGAGGGTTAGAGGGAGAAGCAGGCTCCTCGCCGAGCAGGGAGCCTGATGCGGGACTCGATCCAGGGACTCCAGGATCATGACCTGAGCTGAAGGCAGTCGCTCAACCAACTGAGCCACCCAGGCGCCCAAAAAGAGCATTTCTTTATAGTAATTTTTTATGATGTCCTTCCAATTTTTCAATACAAGTACACAAAAGAAGTTATATTCCATATCTACATAAAATAAATATTTTAACATTATGTATTAGTTAGAATTACTTATATAAATATCCTGTTAGCTATCCATCTACTTCACATGATTCTATTCACTCTTCTTTTCATCTCAGACAGTTGGGCTTCTTTCTATACTATTATCTTTCTGTGTAAAGACACTAAATACTTTCTTCATATTCCCTCATTATTTAATCTGCCCCTGCTCCGGAAGACAAGAGTTTTAAATTTCTCCTTGTTGGCTTTTGGTTGAATAATTTCACTCCAGATTCTAGATGTGGTGACCCTGCATTCTAAATTGTTTTAATCATGTAGATTCAGTGTATGGTCTATTTCTATATAGATTTTCATTACTTTTTTCTTGTTGATAAATTTTTTCTTGTTATTTTTAAAGACTGATTCTTACATTTTACACCTGAAATTTGTAAAAGTGTCTTAAAATAGTTGTGCAGTTTTTCTCCCATTCCAAATACTGAGACTCTGGTAAGATGTATAGGATCTGTCAATTCAAAACAGACAAAACAAATTTACGTCTATTGGCAAGCAAGGTTGGACTCTTGAGTGACTTGACTGTCCTATTCTGATTAATAGTACTATTAAGTCTCTTTAGCCTTTGAACAATAAAGCAAGAGAAGGCCATTCATTTAAGTGATTAACAGGTGAAAGGAAGTAACAATTGTGAAGTGCCTATTCAAAGAAAGGCAAAGTGCAACAGGGGTATATAAAGTTGTCTAAAATCCCAGTCCCACTCAAAAGACACAGAAAGCTGTAAAGTGATACATAAATAACTGTAATATACTAAGAAGCTGCAGAACACCGATGAAGTGTAAGATATTTTAAGCAGAGACATCTAAGCACAAGTCTCAATTGCATCATTTACTAGTTGTGAGACTTGGCAAGTTACAGAGATTCTGAAATCCTCATTTTCTCATCTAGCGTATGATCATAAATAATAACTGCCAGATTTTCCATAAATTTTGCTATTAATAAAAGGTGCCACCAATGGGAAAAATGTCATGAAAGTTCTATGAACTTGGAAAAAGGCAAATATACAGAAATAGATAAAATTTGAAGGAGAATTGAAATAGCATGTTTCAAACTTACCTCAAATTGTGGCAAAGACTGAAAAATATCAGTAAATAAAGGTTTGGGAACTATTACAGATTTTTAAAGGCACTGATATTCACTAAAAGCATGCAAAATACTATATATCATTTAGTTAAAATTTATATAGTAAATTTGCATAGAAATGCACAGTAATAATAAAGCACCAAGTATCTTGATGGTGGGTATCTCCCAGGAAAAGAGGGCACTTTTATCATGCATTTTTTTCTTAAAGTGAATGGTAAATAAGTGGATATTTTTCTTATTATTCTTATTCATTTGTGCATTATACAAAATATTTAATATTAAAAATAGTAAATTCTAATTTTAAAAACAGGATTGTTAGTGAAAGACAACTATGAATTTCACAATGACAATAAGGGGTATCAAAACCAAGCATGTAAGTATAGTATTGAGATACATATCCTGGTTAGCTGAATGTGCTATTTTTTTTTTTTAAGTTTTCATTTAAATTCCAATTAACATACAGTGCAATTTAGTTTCAGGTGTACAATACAGTGATTGAACACTTCCATACAACACCTGGTGCTCATCACAAGTGCACTCCTTAATCCCCATCACCTATTTCACCCTTACTGCCACCAGCTCCCCTCTGGTAACCACCTGTTTGTTCTCTATAGTTAAAAATCTGTTTCTTGGTTTGCCTCTCTCTCTTTTTTCCCCACGACAGTTGTTTTGTCTCTTAAATCCCACATGAGTGAAATCATATGGTATTCATCTTTCTCTGACTGATTGCTAATGATTCTTAATCAATTAAATATTTTATTAAAGTATGTATCGATAAGTACCCCAGGAAAGTGAGGCTTTTATAGTGTGGGTGAGAAGCTCTGATGGTGCTCCTTACTTTCAACATGATTCACTTTGTGCAAAAAGCTAACATATAGTTAAGGAGGGCGGGGCTCTGCTGAGAGACCTCTTCTGGGTTGCAAACTTCTCTCTGAGTCTTTACATGGTGGGAGGGACCAGGATGCCCTGTGGGATCTCTTGCATAAGAACACTAATTCCTGGGCCACTGGGTGGCTCAGTCAGTTAAGCGTCTGATCCCTGATTTTGGCTCAGGTCACAATCTCATGGGTGGTTGAGATCAAGCCCCATTTTGGACTCTGTGCTCAGTGTGGAGTCTACTGGAGATTCTCTCCCTCTGCTCCTACCCCCACTTGCACTCTCTCTCTCTCTCTAAAAATAAACAGATAAATCTTAAAAAAAAAAAAAAACACTAATTCCATTTATAAGGGCTTCACCCTTAAAACCTATTCAACCTCCCAAAGGCTCCATCTCCTAACACCATTACATTGGGTGATCACATTAGGATTCCAAAATGTGAATTTTGGGGGGACACAAACATTCAGACCATAGCACTCTCTATTGTTCTATAGCACAAGAACACCTTTTAAGAGTGAAAAGACTGCAGCAATTGCTCACTGGATTCGGTCAGTAACTGTTCACAGTAATTGTCTGAGAAAGCCAGTTGCCCAATAGCAGATAACATGAGGTCCATGGCTAATTGGAGTTCCACCTTAGAAAATGAGGAGCAATCCCTGCTCCTGTGGGTAGCTAAGCTTGACATAGCCTCTCCCAGTGACAGAATGGGGACTCTTCGTCCTGGTAACTCACTCACTGCAATGCAAAGTAAACGTAAGCGTCATCTTTTTTTTTTTTTTTTTTTTTTAACAATCCTGACTTGAATCACAAACTATGCCCTACAGGCTCTCAAATCATTGTGACACTTTTCTTCTACAGTGTTTAATCTTAGCTTACAAATATTTGTTCAGCTTCTATTTTATTTATCTTCTGTTGTATTAAATGGTGCATTACATAGACTGAAGTCAGAGTCTAATGTCCAGTTCGGTGTGATGATTGACTGCCTTTTGTTGTACTGATGCATAAAATAAAAGTGTCCACTATTCAAAAACCACTTCATTCTGTAGAATTCTTTGTTCCACAGAAATATATGTGTTAGAATAAGTTTTCTCTATGGATCAATCATTCTAACTCTATTATCAGAAATATTTTACATTATTAATATTTATTTAGTTTTAAATTTGTAGGATCAAACTGTAGATATTACAGAAGCATAAGCTATAGTACAGAAGACAGCATTTTAAAAATTTAAACTTTGTGAATTAAAAGTAAAAATACAGATGACAAAAAAGCATATAGATGACAGAACTAGGAGATTGGCGGAAATGAGTAGGAAGAAGCTATAGAGAGGCACTGTTGTTGCAGGATTTTTTTCTCCATACGTGCCCACAGTTCTTGGTCACGCCACTTCAAAGAATGAAGAGGTAGACCAGACAGAATGGTGGGCAGCAAAGCAAGGTTTATTGAGCAATAGCAAAGTGATAGCACAAAGCTCCCAAGGAGGGAGGGGACCCAAGAGGGTTGCCACAAGAGTTTACCAGTCTAGGGGTTTTTATGGGCTTTGTTGGCAGGCTGTTTTAATCTGATTAACCCTCCCTGCACCTGTCATCCAATCAGGTTTCGTCACCTGTCATATGGGAAAGGGTGGAGGGCTCTTTCCAGGGTGGTATAAAACGCTTTTAAGGTGGTTTCCTCTTAGCAGGGGGTGGGGGGTTGAGGGGGTGGCGCTAGCCCCTGCCTGCCTGCCTTCCAGCTATCCTTCATCAGCACTACTTTCCTTTACCTAGAATGGTCAAAATACTTAAAAATTTGATTTTTCAAGAAATGCAGATTTGGTATAGCATTTAAAGTCTAAATGGCAACCAGCAAAAGGTTCTGCACAAATTGTTTGGTATTGAGAGGGAAGGAAGTTGAGATATTTTGAGAAAATTTTTGATCTTTCATAAGGGTATTCAGAAGAATCTGTCTAAAAATTACAATTAAAAAGAAGGATGAGTTTGATATTTCCTGTAATGGTGGTATCAAGAGTACAAAAAAAAAAAAAAAAGAGCGACAGAGAGAGATGAAAATACATGTCTTTTGAATTGAGCTAGAGACTTAAGGGAGTAAAGTTTTTTTTACAAAATTGTAACACTTTTATACAGTTAATTTTTTTTTAGTTGTGTACATATTATTATTATTAGTAGTAGTAGTATTTTAAATTTAGTCTCTGTAATACAGTGCTAAATTAGGTTCTTGGACCTAAAGTCCAACATGGAGGAGAGGGTTTCCCCCCCACACCAACAAACAATTCTGGCACTATCTGATGTGAGATCCTCAAGTGCAAGGGTCAAGAAAGAATTCTTGAGATGTTTTCAGTGCAAAAAAAAGGTGACTTTATTAAAGCACAGGAACAAGACCCGTGGGTAGAAAAAGCTGCATTATAAGTGTGAGGAGTGATTGATTATATAGGGTTTTCTATACTATGGAAGGGAAGGTGATATTAGGGCTCCAGGAAATTGAGTCTATAGGTTCCTGGAGGTCTGGCTATTGTTAAGATTGTGTTTTTCTTGTAAATAATTAAGACAGTGACAAACTGATAGAGTTTCATGTCCTTCATGACTGTCATCTTTATCAGTTGACCATTGGCTTTTTCCTTCCTTTGTTCTTGGGCAGTCATGAGCGCCTGAGGGGGTGGGGTGTGTTGAGTGTCAGTTTGCCTTTTGCCCTCAGCATTCAAATTCCAGCCCCTCTACTCTCCAGGGAAATCATGGGGTGGGACTGAAAGTTCTAACCCTCTACTCACCTGGTTGGTTCTCCCAACAAAGTGGGGTCAAAAATTTACTTTATTAACATAACAAAGGATACCTTTGTTTCTCTCAACACTTAAGAAATTTCAGGGGTTTTAGGAGCTCTGTACCAGAAATGGGAGGGATACTAAATATATTTCTTATAACACTACAAACATCATTCCAAGAAAATAAATTAAAATATACTATTTTTTTTTCTTTTAAGCAAAAACGCTCAGCAATTGTGCTACAGTGTGGAATCTTGAGGCAGATTTCAGTTGTTTGCTATGTTCATTCCATTCTCGAGAAATGTTCTGTTATCATTAAATAAACATATGTAGGAAAGAAGAGAATATTTATACACATATTTTTGCATATTTTAAAAGTCAACACTATATATCCTATTGAATATAATGTAAATCTGCCAGTTGCATTTTACTTTGAACAATGATTTATTATGTGTTTATAAAATATGGGACACTAGAAAAATAATCATATTTTATTCTAAAATTAGTGACACTGGCAGAAAGAGGTTTACTATAACTGCAAATAAAATGTGTCCTCATTATGCAAAAGTAAGTTAAGTGTGTCTTGATTTAGAAAACGTGCAAAATTAAGCTTAATGTGCTTTTGAATAACAGCAGTCTTCCTTTTCATATCAGAAATAGAATCTTACATTATTCCAGAGACCAGATTATCATATTTTTTTCTTCCAAATAATTTCTTTGTTGTTGTTGTCCTTTGACATCAATTCATTGAAATACAAAGTAACTATCATTTATGGAGCTCCCACAGTCAAGATGAAATATAGTTGTTTTGCTTTTCATTAAAAATTTCCATAAAAGTGGCTTTTAAGACAACGAATTAATATGCTTTCTCAATGTGATACTGTCAATTTAGGATCAGAATTTGTTACTTTTAACACCTATATATATATATACATATACATATATATATTTTTTTTTTACTGCAGTATCCATTTTCTAAATACAAAGGAGCTTTTTATGAGTTTCCATTAAAACAGTAATAATCATCCTAAATAGAACACAAGTTTATAGTGTTTGAAAGACATTAACTGTATAGACAGAAGAGAGTACTTTGATTTTAGACTCTTGGTAATTTACTCAAACTGTCAGCTCCTCCTTTCCAGCTTGACCATGAGTAAAAGAAATTGACAGCATGGCCCAGTACTTCATGTCAAAATCACACTTTGTGTCATCACAAAATGGTACTTTTTTCACACTCTTTATTTGTATTGATTTGGCAAGGAAACACTATTATCTTTGCATGTTTTGTCTCATTTTTTCTGTGTGTCTAAGGTCATACTGAAGCAGAGAATTACACGTTACCTCAATTCTTTGGCAAACATTTTAATGAATTTTAATAATTCCTCACATTTTATAGGCATATTAGAAAAGAAACTGGATTGCTACTTAACTAAAAATAAAAACTTGCTAAGGATCACAGATACAGTAAACAAAACTATTTACATAAAATTCCTCAACAAAAACTGCTGTAACAAAATTAAATAATGCCCTTATTTTTGATGTATCCAAGATTATCTCTTCACATCCAACTTTTGCCCCATCTTTCAAATTCTGCCTAACACAATCTTTCTGACTCTGTATTTTCTCCCAGTCTACCAGTCTTGGTCTCACCTCTCTTTTTGGCCCTGGTCTTTGCTATTCCCACTTTGGGTCACCTACTTATTCTCCAAAATCCAGCTCTCTTTAATCCTATACAAACTAGCAAAATGTAAACCCTCTCTCAATACACTTGAGCTGCTGTGTACATAAGTACACTGTTTTTATATATGATTAACTGTTACTGTGAAAAGTCACATATTTGTGCAAAGTGATGCCAATAAAAAAACCTGACCCCACTTCCATTATGCTTCTATCCCTTCTGTCATCCCTTTATGTGGCTTTCATCATCTCATGGTTACCGTGCATTTTCCCAACTTTTATCAGGTTAATAAAGTTTCTTAGTCAGCGCCTATAACTTACTCTCAACAAATGGTATTGTTTCCTTGAATTTGTTCTACTTAGAAAACTAAATGCACCTAATATATTCTCCTTTGATAACTTGCCCACTCACTTTACACATGTATCTATTTGTATTTCTACCCCATTTTTATGTCCTCTCCTCATGTAGCCCAGAATGATTTTTATTCACACTTTGATCCTTCATTCCACCTTTATTCTTCTCTACCAGATTTCTATTCTATCAATTACGTCTTTTTCTCTCATAGATTTTCAAATATTTTTTTTCAAACCTTTTAATTATTTACTGGCTCCCTTCCTAATGCCTACAAATAACCTCAAGTCTTTCTCATATTAGAAATAAATAAGCAGAAAAAATATATTATAAAACAAACCTCAGATATTTTGACCTTGTTTTCCATGTCTCCTACAATATCTTCATTCAAATAGCCATTACACATACTTGTCCTTAATTCTTTTTTCTAATAAACCTTGCCTCCTTCGATCTATTACACTTGCCACTATCTAACTCATTGACAAATCAGTGGTTCTCCTTAAAATCAAAACTTTCTCCTGTATTTGACTGTGTTGTGATTCACAATCTTAACAATTCTCATTCCTTTGGCTTCGTTGACATAACAGAGAAATATTCTCTTCATTCCTCTCCAGAATATACAACTACCCTTCCTTTGCTCTACTACCTCCATCCATCCCTTAAATATTTGCTGACCTCCTGGATTACTTTTTCTTTCCTTCTGCTCTTTTAATGTTATGTAATCTCCCTGCTTGATCACAACCACTTTTGTGTCTGTAAGAAAAGTTAAAGAGAGGATTCCCATTACGAATCTGATAAATGTGTTCTAAATCTGAAATAAAATGTTTCAATGATTTCACATTATAACCTGCAGTGCTCTGTGGTTAAGATACCCCTTTCAAGAATGAAAAGGCTAATTGTGGTTGGCAATATTCTAAGCTGACCCCTAAGATACCTTCTTTCTTTTGGTGTAAACACCCTGTATGATTCCACTAACTTTAGATGGAACCTATAAAGATGAGATATTGTTTGATATCTCATCATATTATGTTATGTGGCAAAAAAGGAGATTATTTTGGGTCTAACCTAATCAAGTAAGACCTTTAAAAGTAAAATATTTTCTCCGGCTGCTCATACAGCAAAAAGTCAGATAAACATACTCCTACTGCCCTGGAAGAATGCAATAGCTATTCACAAACTGTTTATGGGACCATGGGGGAGGGAGTGCAGGTGGATTCTAAGAGCTGAGAACAGCTTTTGGCTGACAGCTGGAAAGAAAGTAGGAGCCTCATTCACGTTACTATAAGAAACTGAATTCTGCTAACCACGTGAATGAGCTTGAAAGAGGATCCCAAATTCTAGATGACAGCACAGCTTGATCAATATCTTGACTGCAGTCTGTGAGACCCTGAAGAGAGGCTCCAGATAAGCCATGTCCACACTCCTGAACCACAGAAACTGTGGGATAATATGTGTTGATACAACTTCTTAAGTTGTGGTAATTTGTTACACAGCAATAGAAAATGAATAAACTAATGAATCTGTTCTGATATTCTATTCTATTCAACCAGTTTGTGCCTTCTTCTCTAGGGCACTCTGTCCAATAGAATTTTTTGTAATGATTGTAAGTTCCATATATGGGCTATCTGATGCAGTACTACAAGCCACAAATGGCTATTGAGCATTTGAAATACAGCTAGTGGAACTGAGAAATTGAATTTTTAAATTTTATTTAGTTTTGGATAAATTCAAATAGCCACATATGTCTAGTGACTACTCTATTGGACAGAACAGTTAAGGTGTGATGCCGATACATTTATCCCTTCCTTTCCCTACATGCTGAAAATATATACTTTCTTTCCATCGCTATTAATATCAAAGAAGGGAACTCCATTCTCAGGAATTTGGTGTATCAAAGAACACAGAGATATCAGGGGTGAGAGCAAGAAAGGAAGATTGGCATCCCATACCCTGTTTCTTATGGAACAGCTTAGCTGAGCTGACTTTTCTGTCCATTTGAGTAGAGAGAGTAAACAATGAAAGACTCATGTTAGAATGGACAAGACATGAATCAGTAAAGCTCACATTCCTACATTTTGGCCCACCAAGGAATTTATTTGGGGCCAAAGGAAAGGTAACTGTAACTGAAGTATATTATCGAAACCCCACACAACAGAAGGACTTGTCAGCAATGATATCCCTAAGCGCATGAAGCTGCAGTGTGTACCACCATAAATGCTTCACACATCCAGAACACCATGGTGCAGCTCTGAATTGGATAATGTCATTCAGAATGAACTGTTCTGTGATTGGGGGTCTTTGTCACTAGGAGAGCATATAAAGCAGGGCAAAGTACAAATCAATAGGAAAGAAGAAGACATTCAAATTAGCCGGAAGAGGTGGATGTTTGGTCATTTTTGCGGTATGAACAGTGTTGCATTTATCTGTGTTCAGTCATGATTACAGAGGGGTCTTGTTTTTTTCTCACTCCATCACTGTCACAGAATGACCTTGTCTGATATTGGTGTTCTGTGAAATGGTTTTGTTCAGCAGAAGAATTCTATGGCCTAGCTGTTACTGCATGGTCAGCTCTCAGTTGACAGCTGAGGGGCTACTTCTTTTCTTTCTCAAAGGCAGTAATTGGATAAAAATAAAACCTTTGAGTCTGTGCATCACTGATTTCAGATGGGTCAATAAACTGATAATGTGCTGACAACACACATTTTTCATTTCTGCCCAGGCCTCTCTCCCAAACTCCTGATTCATGCCCACAGCTGTGTCCTTCAAATCTTCAATTAGATGTCCCACTGCACTTTCAAATCAGCATGTCCAAAAATGTTCTCAGGATCTATGCCTCAAACCTATTTCTCTTCCTGAATTATCTGTCTCTGCTATAGGTACCAATTTATGTTAAGCAAGAATCTCATGTCACATTCTTTACAAAAAATCACTCAACCTATCACATTATTTATCAGTTCAGCCAATTTCAATTCCTATGGACTTTGTAATCTACCATACCTTTTTTTTTTTTAAAGATTTTATTTATTTATTTGAGACAGAGAGAATGAGATACAGAGAGCATGAGAGGGAGGAGGGTCAGAGGGAGAAGCAGACTCCCTGCCGAGCAGGGAGCCCGATGCGGGACTCGATCCAGGGACTCCAGGATCATGACCTGAGCCGAAGGCAGTCGCTTAACCAACTGAGCCACCCAGGCACCCTCTACCATACCTTTTTAGAACTAATCCTTATTCCATGGTTCATGGATAGGAAGAATCAATATTGTCAAGATGTCAGTTCTTCCCAACTCGATCTATGGATTCAATGCATCCCAAAGAAAATCCCACCAAGTTGTTTGTGGATATTAACAAACTGATTCTAAAGTTTATATGGAGAGGCAAAAGACTCAGAAGGAGCCCACTCAATCCTGAAGGAGAAGAATAGTTAGAAGACTGACAACACTCGACTTCAAGACTTACCATAAAGGCAATGTACCACTTCAAGGCAGTGTGGCTTGGTGAAAGAACAGACAAATAGATCATTGGAACACAATAGAAAGCCTAAAAATAAACCCACATAAGTATACTCAACTCATCTTTGACAAATGAGCAAAGGCAATACAATGGAGCAGACAGTCTCTTCAACAAATGGTACTGGAACAACTAGACATTCACATGCAATCATCATCATCATCATCATCATCATCATCATCATCATCTAGATATAGACCTTACACCCTTCAATTAACTAAAAATGGATCACATACGTAAATGTAAAATGCAAAATTATAAAACACCTAGAAGATAATATTGGACAAAATCTAGATGACCTTGAATATGGCAATGACTCATTAGATACAACAGCAAAATCTCAATCCATTAGAGAAATAATTGACAAGCTAGACTTCACTAAAATTAAAAACTTCTGCTCTGTGAAAGAGAATGTCAAGAGAATGAAAAGATAAGCCACAGACTATGAGAAAATATTTGCAAAAGACACATCTGATAAAGGACTATTATCTAAAATATGTTAAACACTCTTAATATTCAACAATAAGAAAACAACTCAATTACAAAATGGGGCAGAGACCTTAACAGAAACCTCACCAAAGAAGAGAGGCAGATGGAAAATAAGCATATGAAAAGATGTTTTGCATCATATGTTATCATAGAAATTCAAATTAAAACAATGAGATACTATTGTACACCTATTAGAATGGCCAAAATCTGGAACACTGACAACACCAAATACTAACAAATATGTGGAAAAGAGAAACTCTCATACATTGCTTGTGAGGATACAAAATAGAACAGCCACATTGGAAGATATTTTGGCAGTTTCTTATAAAACTAAATATACTTTTATCATACAATCCAGCAATCATGTACCTTGGTATTTACCCAAAGAAGTTGAAGACTTATGTGCACACAGAAATCTGCACACTGATGTTTATAGTAGCTTTAGGCATAATTGCTAAAACTTGGAAGTCACCAGAATGTCCTTCAGTAAGTGAATGGATAAATAAACTGTAATATATTCAGACAATGGAATATCATTCATTGCTAAAAAGAAATGAGATATCAAGCCAGGAGAAGACACAGAGAACCTTAAATGCATATTATAAGGGAAAGAATCAATCTGAAAAGGCTATATACTGTATGGTTCCAACTATATGACATTCTGGAAAAGGCAAAACTATGGAGGCAGTAAAAAGATCAATGGTTGCCAGAGATTGGGGGGAGGGTGGGATAAATAGGCAGAGCGCAGTGGATTTTTAGGGCAGTGAAAATACTCTTGTATGATGTTATAATGATGGATACATGTCATTATACATTTATCCAAGCCCACAGAATGTACATCAATAGTGAACCCCAATGTAAACCATAGACTTTGGGTGAAAATGTGTCACTATAGATTAATCAACTGTAAGAAATATACCACTCTGGTGGAGAATGTGACTAATGGGGTAGGCTACACACATATAAAGGAAGGGGACATGCTGGAAATCGTTCTACCTTCCCTTCAATTTTATTGTGTACCTAAAACTGCTCTAAAAAACCAAAGTGTTAAAAAAAAAAAAAAACTATTCCTGAGATATATGCAGGAAAATGATATTTGAATACACATCTGCATTTGGAAGAGTAGGGCAGGTATTCTAAGCAAGGTCTGTTACTGGGATAGAGGGGATTCCAATGACTGCTGACTTTGGCTCCCACGTTCCCTGACAGTCTTGACAAAGCTACTTTAGAATCTGCAGCAGTCTAGATCCCTTCCACCTAGACTTCAGTCCCCTTTCCCTTCAGAGCTTGTCAGACTGACATCAGAATCTGAAGACTTTCCATCTTTTTCTGGATCCCTCAGCATTTTCTCTCACACAGGCATCTTCCCTGTGGGGGAACATCTTTGCACATTTGGTCCCCTTTTGGTGTCTGCTTTGTGGAGGATGAGGACTAATAATGGGGATATATATATCATCTTCACAGATTTGTTCTTGGCATTGTAATGAGACAATATATGAACCGATTAACACAGTGCCTTGCATTTACAGGACATACATAAATGTAGCCATTAATAATAACTGCAGTTGTAGTAATAGTCATTTTAACACTTTCTTGGTTGAGATCTATTTCTAGGACATTCCAATAAACTAGTCCTTCTGCCTTTTGTCTTATTTCCCTCAAAGTTATCCTCCACAATAACTTCTAAGATGATCTGTCTAAATAGACCATTTACCCATGCTACTGAGTGCTTTAGAAGCGTTAGTAATTTTCATAGTTTCTATATTGCATGAAATCGTAACAGGGAATTTGGATTGTGCCTAATATTTTACTTGGGGAATAAAAAACAAGCTCTATCAGCCCACAGGCTACAATCCATGATCCTTAATGTGTCATAAAAGGTGTCTCTTTCTGACCACAAATCATCTTGGTCCCATTTCCTGCCACCCTCAAATCATACGTAAGCAATACCACTTAAGCAAGCAACCACCCTGCTTGCTCTTCAGCACATGCTTTCTCTAGACTCCCTAACTTTTCTTAAAGTTTCACTCTTGTCGAATAAGTTCTAATCAACCTCTCAAGCCACAGCTCTGTTAGTCAGCTTTTGTTAGTGGCCATGGTTGGGATCTTCTCACACAACGAACTATATAAATATCTCCAGCATTGCCTTCAGTGTTTTCTACTGTTTTCCTTTACAAGCCCAGTTTGTTGACAAGGGTGTCAGATCTCTGAAGATATATATTTAACATATCCATCATATTTCTTGGCATTTTCCTTGCCTGCCGCGGAGTCCATTTCCAAGTGTGGTAGTTCAACACATAAGTAGAAAGGCGCCTAGTTTTACATTTACCCAATTTCATACAAATACAAAATTTAATGAGTTTTGAGTAATGAGTACATAAAATTGTACTTTGAGATAACACAAAATCAAAACACACCTCCCCCTTTAAAAAAACTTCCTACTTTTCCAATGACTCATATTTCTAAGCAATTCAATATCATTGCATCTTTGGGGAATTTCAAAATTCTCATTTTATGGGTTGATTGAGTTCATCTGTTTCTATATGTATTTCTACCTTCATGTTTAATTTTCTTGGCATGAACATGAATATGTAACAAAGAACCATCCAAACATGCCTCATTTGTATTATTATTATTTTTTATAATGGTATTTTTCTTTTGAGACTAGGGGTACTAGAGGTAATGTTTTTAACATTGTAAACCAAAGTTCATAGGATAGCATGGGTCTATTAAAACAAATATTTATCAGAATGAAGTTAAGTCAGTTCACACTCATTTATTTTTTAGTCTTAACAGAAGTAACTGATAATCAAATATAACTATTTTTTATTCATATAAATATTTATTTCATAGTTATCATTAGTTTTCATAGAAACATTCCTAGGAAGAGTTGCCAAATGACAAAAAAAAAAGAAAGGAAAAACAAACAAAAACTAAACAAGAATTCTCGTGAAGTAAGAAAACGTTATCTATAACCTGTGACCCCTAATTTTTTCCAGACAATTTGAAAAGTCTTGGAGAACATGAATTCCCTAATTAATGTTCCTTAATAAAATAGCATCAGAGTAGAGGAAATGACATTCTATAAACTAAAAATTTCAGGGAATACATAATGCCAGTAACAAGGATGATCATGTGAATGCCTTATTTTCTAAGTATAGAGCACCCCAAGGCTTCATCTTTGCTCTACCATTATCATGAATGATGTATTTGTACTGATGTATTGGTTTATATACTGCATTCAGTTCATCTTCTGATTAAGAACACTCAGTTTGGAAGATGTTTTGGAGAGAGAAAATGTCAGTTTGGACCATACATTAGAAGGAATATAATTAATTCCTAAGGATCAAAATTTTATTTTGTGTATATTATCTGAATAGCAACTAGGATAAATAACCATACTAAAACTTTTCTTTTTTAAAGATTTTATTTATTTATTTATTAGAGAGCGAGCGAGAGAGAAACAGCATGAGAGAGGAGAGGGTCAGAGGGAGAAGCAGGCTCCCCGCTGAGCCGGGAGCCCGATGTGGGACTCGATCCCAGGACCCTGGGATCATGACCTGAGCCGAAGGCAGTCGCTTAACCAACTGAGCCACCCAGGCGCCCCATACTAAAACTTTTTTTGAGATTAGCCTCTTTTTCAGGAAAAGAGTGAGTTAATTCAAAATTACTTAAAATATAATCGTGATTCATTTCTTATCTGTGCCTTTATTAGATAAGCAAAAATACTTTTTTTCTGAATGGATCTATCTATGCAAATTTTATATATTTCCTGAGCCCAAAATGACCTAAATATTAAGACTGAGAATTTGCCTGTTCTGAACTCTGATGCTATGTGATCATGCATATTATTTACAAAAACCAGCTTTTTCATGGCATTTTTTAGATACATATTATATTCTGGAAACTAAATGTTGCTCATCTAATGGATTTTTTGATTGACTAGGAAGGTTCTATTTCAGGGCAATCATTTTTACACATTATATTATCAAATAAAATTATACTGTAAGTTTCTCTAGGACAATGATGATATATTTATACCTTTGAAAAACTCTCCAGCCTCTAGCCAAGATCTAGCTAAAAACAAAACAGACAGAAATCTCCAAATAGCTCTTGTGGACGCACACTAAAATAATAAAGGAAAACCATTTTTAACATTACTACATTATTCAAGGTATTCAACATAAACATATCAATATGCATTTAAATTCCAATGTGCATTGAAATCTTATGATTTTTATATTTTTAAAATAAAATGTACATAATGTACACACTAATATGTTCTGAGCCAAAAGATAAGGTATTAAAATAATTTATGCATTAAAATAGAATAAATAATTCTATATTATCATAAATATCTATAAATATCATAAAATTGGAATGGTTCTTTTCCAAATCTCATAAAGAGTCCTAGTATTAAATTTTTAGCACATATATAATCTCACTGAATACTTTCAGGAAAAACATGTAATTTATATATATGAATAAATATTTATGAATACATTCTCTGTGCTAAATAGCCAAAGATTATGCCCAACACGATTTGGCCTGTCAGAAACCTCAGGACATATTAACTTAAGTTTCCATAAAAAGGAATGTGTTTTGGTAGCTTATACTCATAAAGTTATTTTTTAAACTCATAAAGTAATACAGAATCCCCTTCATGTAGTCAATGCAGTTATTGCCCACAAACTATTTCAAAAATTGTTGAATATAGGATCTTACTTGATATGTGATTTAAATATTGATTGTGAATAAAGTTGTCAAATCTTTCTTGTTTTGAGCATCAGAAGTGTTTGCTCTAAGACACACAATACTTTTTTCTTCCAACATTTTTTTTTAGACAATCAATGCTACTGTTATTGAGAGCCATTGATTAAAAAGTACAGTAAATACAATTCTCTATTTGAGAATTTAAATATCCAAAACATTCCACATATATTACTGAAGTATGAAATAATGAATTTCTTACCTTTCCTTCCACAATGTGCTGATCCAAAATTTAATTAGATTTCTAAAATAGAAAATAAGGGGAAAACATCAATAATAACCAAGTGAAAAATCAAAATGTACTCTAAGCTGCAAACAAGTTTTGCACATAATAATAACCATTATTAACTATAAGATTTCCAATTCAATGAATTATTTTTCCTTTAATTTCTTTCTAACTATCCAAGACTCTGATATATATAAATAATAGAAAGTTCAAATAAGCAATTCTATGAGAGTGTATAATAAATGTTTGGCATAACCTACCACTCAGGTAAATATTGAACAGTAAGATTATGGACTTTTCATTAAATTAATGGTCAAAGATATTTTGTAAGCATAAAATGTTAGATAGATATACTATATAAATAACATACACACATATATACATACATAGCTAGACAATTTTGCTTTTGATAATAACCATCTAGACAATTCAAAAAAAAAAACCCTTTTGGTAACAAACTAGAAAATCTGTAACAGGATTCAAAAATATCTATCTCAAGTTCTAATCTAGAAGTTTGAAGAAACCCAGAAATATTAAAAAAGATTTGTAATGTTTTTCTCCCAGGATTCTCTAACAGTTCAGAAAGAGAGCTGACAGAGTAAGAATCAGAGGAGAGAGTTTGAGAGATGGATAGCCCCAAGGGATTAGATTCTAAGAGGAGCAAAGTTGAGGTTCATGAGGTGAGAAAAAAAATATATATATATAAATGGCTTGATAATCTTCCTACCCAGGCTTTGAGTTTAGACTCCAGCAAACAACGCTATAGCTAAAGGGTTAACCAAAATCCGACATGTCCATACAGGAAGTAAGTCCAGCTTTGAACCATTTCAATCTGTATAATTGGATTAAAGTGATCCAGCTTTAACAGAATAAGAAATAAATCTGTTGAGAGAGATAACACCATTCTACACCTCCATTTTTTCATAAAAGTTGGCATTTGGTTAAAAAGAAAAGCATGTGTATATGACAACAAGGTAAGATTATACAAACATAAGAGAAATAACAGAATAGCAATGGATCCATTGAGAAGCAAAAAAATGAAGCATTGAAATACAGACTTTAAAATAGCTATGCCTACTATAAAAGACAGTATTGTAATCTAGGTCAAGGAATAGAAAGCAAACCAATCTCAAGAAAAACATAAATACAAATAGGGAAACTGAAAAATACAATAACTGAAATTAATGGCTCAGTAGGTGAGTTTAATAGCCAACTAGACACAGTTAAATAAAATTGTTAAGCTGGTAACTAGGTGGAAGAACATAACCAGAATGAACTAGAGAGAGACAAAAATAATATGAAAAAATGTAAAAATGAAAATAAGAGATCAAGGGGATATACTGCAAGCATCTCCGAAAGAATTGTAGTACCAGATGGAGAGGAATGAAGTGGGACATAAGCAGTATTTGAAAAGATGTCTTCTAATTTTCCAAAACGGATACAAGAAATCAAACAACAGAAAAGCTGACTATTTTGAAGCCAAAAATCTACTTCCTTGAAATTTATAATCAATATCTGCCTTCTGGGTCCTCCTCAAATGGATCCTGTCATGACGCAAAGGGAATGCAAAACCCCAACCACTGTTTATGAGGTGGTGTGAGGCTTTGGGATTAGACTACAGAGTAGTCAAAGACTGGTGGCATCCTTTCTGTGTATCTATTAAATATATTTATTTGAACTTAATGTGTTCTATCCTCATCTTTGAGAAGACTTTGGGGTCATTTCTCTTCGTTTTGACTTTAAAAATTGTTAAAATCAGTCCTATGGACTAAAGTGGCTCTGACTGACCATACAGCTGTAAGGGGCGATGAAGAGTCTAAATAGGAATCTTAATGAAAAAAAGGAAACACTTGGTGCCTGTATTAGTTTTTTATTGCTGGAACAAATTTAGCATCTTAAAACAATACACATTTATCATCTCAGTTCCTGTGGGTCAGCAATCTGTCCCAGTTTAACTGGATCCTCTGTTCTCAGGGCTACATAGGCTAAAATCAAGGTATCAGTCTGTTATATTCTTATTTGGCTCTAGAGAAAGATGGACTTCTAAGCTTGTTCAGGTTGGTGGAATTCACTTCTGTGGGTGTAGGACCCAGGACCCTATAGGCTTGCTAGCTTTGGTTCATGGACTACTCTCAGCTACTCATGCTACTCTCACATCTTTGCCATGTGGACCCCTCCATCTCAACAATGAAAAACTTCCCTGTGTTGGAACCTTCTTATACTTCAAATCTTTTGTGATTTCCCTTTCTGTAACCAGCAAAGGAAAATTCACTGCTTTTAAACAGCTCTTGTGAATTAGTTCCGGCCCACCCAGATTATTTTCCAAAATCAACTGTGGCATATAACATAACCTGATCACACGAATAATATCCCATCATACTCACAGCTCTGGAACTTAAAAAGGAGTACGGAATTTTGAGGGATATCCTAGAATTCAGCCGACCTGAGTGCAGAAATGCTTTTACTAATAGCATTCTTACACTTAATAGAATCCTAACCCAACTGAGACATGCTTGTCCACACATTCCTGAAGGCACATAACACCTAAAACAGTGATCTAATCAGCTCCTAACTCAGCATCCCATCTGGACCTCAACATTCACCACTCAGCCCAGAAAGCAACATAGACTTACGGGCAAGACTATTAGAAATCATTCTATAGGGATTCTAGCTTCTAGATAATACTCTAATTTCTCTTTCTGAGATAACTGATGACAAATGGCACAAGTTAACAGGAGCAATGGTTCTTTGAACTTAGGCAAGTAGCCCTGGGTTCACTGAAAATATCTGGGTAAAGGAAAACTGAGAAAAAGATGCATGATCATATCATAATGACCTGAGGAGAAAAAAAAGATCAAAAGTGGCACTAATTAATATTCACAGGCTGGGGAGCACGAAGTCACCTGTAGCATCTGTCCAACACTGGCTACCACATGGACCTCAACAACATGCAATGTGGGATCCAGAAACTGGCAGGACATAGCATCCCTTCCCTTTCAAACACATGCCAAATTAAAGGGTAGAGTAGAAAAAAAATAAAACAAAGAAGAGAGGATTCTAATACACACTCACAAAAAAACCCCCACATTTTCTTCAGAAATACATTATATCATAGTGCTTATAGCTGTAATTCCCATAAAATATAATTTGAGACACATTTTTCTTTCTGACTTTAACCTAGCTTTATAACAATGGGCACATTTTTTAAGTAAAGAGGTGTGGTATACACTCTATATGTAGACTAATCTTGTTTAAATCGAATAATATTAAATATTCTCTCTGTCTAGAAATTATTGTTGGCTTTTATATAAATCATATTAAGTCCCACTATATCTTACATAAGTGCTTATCACTTTTAAAATATATCATGTTTGACTTTTCCCACTTTATCTTTATTGCATGAGTGCCTAGACTGCTAAAGATATTGCCTTTGGTAACTTGGAATATGAAATAATATGTAGGCTTTGCTTGGAAAACAGAAGCATGCTACTCTATTTTGATTCATAAACATGTTCAATGTCATGATATTAAGAACTGGAAATTCATGGTTAAGGTTGATCAAAAAAATTATTTTCATACATTAGGACTTAGAAACAGAATCAACTTTTTGTGACCTCTAAGAGATCCAAATTTGATTATCATTTTTCTGCAGCATGGCATGCGAGCCTAGCTTTCATCTGATTTATTGTACATCAGATCCAATAGACAATATACTGATATCACTTGTCTCATTCTATCAAACTAAACATTGCACTGCACAGAATCTGCACATAAGAATATCTTATTACAGTGACTAACTGAAATCTCTGTTTTAATATAATCAAAAGTGACACTTGGTATATGTTGGTGGCATTAATTACAATACTTTATAAAAATGCATTTTAGTAGTTTGGAGAAAAAAATGACATGCAAGAAAAATATTTCACCAATTTCCTAATTATTTAAATTGCAATCTTTGAAGCTAGATTTCAAGCAACATTATCATCAGATGTTTTATGCATGGCTGTTGAATGTTACGAGGCACACTGGAATAGCTAATCACAAAAGTTAAAGATGTTTTATAGCAAAGTCAGTACACATTAAGACATATAAATCACAAAATACTTTATGTATGTGCTGTGAAAGCACCCAATAAATTATCACAGTAGTTTATGAGAAACCAAAGGACCCCTGAAGAGAGCCTATTGCTGACTAGTAACAATATCTGAATTTTGTAAAACAAATCACAAAAGATAAAAAGTAAAATAACATACAAAAAAATAACTTCAGGAACAAAAAAGAGAAGTGCTAAACTGCTTTTTGAGTCTTTTGTCTTTGGTATCCTTGACAAAGCCAAGAACTGCCTCAAGATAAAAAACATGGTATAAAAGAAAATGAACTCCAGGTCAAGGTTAAAAGTTTTTAGAAAAGTTAAGAGATAGGATAACACGCACATACAAAAATATATTTATGTCAGGAAAATCCAAAAGATAAAATGTGAAATATCCATAAAATAATTATTTCTAAACCCCTAACCTACCCTAAAATTTGCTCAACAGAGTAAGATTAAACCCAACTCTTAAATGTCAAACAGTTTAAGTACAAATATTTGAAAAACATAGGTTTGGATCTTGAAGATTAATACTCTTAAAGTGTTACACATTATTTAATCTTAGTTGTGAATTATATTTACATTAGGTGGATGATATAGAGAAATTTTATTTGCCTTAATTGCCAAAGTAAGAAAGACAATTACTGGTCTCTTAGCTCAATATTTCCAGTTAAAAAAAAAAAAATTAAAAAGGTCAATACTTTAAAGTGGCATTTACTAAATGGCCCCTTAATTGATTCAAAATAATACTCAACAAATATTATCACTTTTAAATTGCCTAACTTTAGAGAATCGGGCCTACTGCATATATAGAATGGAACAGACATAAAATTAACTTATTAACCACCCCAATTTTCTAAGGAAGAGAGGCTAAGCAATCTCAAAAATTCTAGGATAAAAGGGTGTTTGTAAACATGTAAATGAAATTGAAATTTTCAAAGTTTCAGAGAGTGTTTTGGTATGTAGAATGGTCCTCAATGAAACAAAGAGGTTTGCAGTCTAACATAATTATATTTGTGAAGCTTCAGAGCATCCTGCTTTTTGTTTATGTATGTAAAATGACAACAGTCTAGAAATGAATTTCAATAAAGAGCATAGATTTTTAAATAACTCTAAATTTCCTGTCAGCCAATACCTATGATCTATAGTTAATTGAGAAGTTACAAAGATTTAAAGTTGTTCATAAAATGTTACGAATTGAATATCGAATCAATAACCTTCATGGCATCCTTGATTATATGCTTCCTGACTTTCTTGTTCATCACTCTTCATAAAGGGGAAACTTTATTCACAGTCCACTTCCACCTCAATTACAGTGAATAGAACAATTATCACCTTATAATTATGTATACATTAATGAGGCCAAAGGGTCTGGCAAACACTTACACCACAACCCTGACACCTCTGATTCCCTCTTTAAAGTTAAAGTCCTACAATATCTGCCGGTATTTTCTTGAATTATTTTGACACTGAAAAATAGAAACACATATACCATTCCTGCATTATATTTTATGTAAAATTTTGATGAATTAGAATGTGGAGTGAGTACATCTAATTGACAAAAACTCAGGAAAGAAGCCTGCTTTGTAAGATAGCAATATGAATTACCCTCACTTCATATTTGAAGAGTAAAAAAATGCTACATAAAAACCAGAGCATACCTCACTCCTAGAATTAACTGGTTTTATAATGTCATAATATTCCGCTCTGGACTTCCTTTTAAAAAAAGCAAATAGAAAGGACTACCCCAAGAAAGAATACATCTTAGGGCGCCTGGGTGGCTCAGTTGGTTAAGCGACTGCCTTCGGCTCAGGTCATGATCCTGGAGTCCCGGGATCGAGTCCCACGTCGGGCTCCCTGCTCAGCAGGGAGTCTGCTTCTCTCTCTGACCCTCCCCCCTCTCATGCTCTCTCTCTATCTCATTCTCTCTCTCAAATAAATAAATAAAATCTTTTAAAAAAAATTAAAAAAAAAGAAAGAATACATCTTACAGTAGCAGTAACATGGGATATAACAATCAGGTCCCTGTTGCAAATAGAGTGTGACAATATATTAGCATCTAATTGCATTTGAGGATCTCGTTCAGATTATGAATTAAGAGTTCATGCAGAACTCAAATCATTTCTTTTCCACAAACATTTGCTGTATATTGCCTATGTGCCGGGCTCTTTCCTAAGCTCTCGGTTCACTAGTTCATATTAGTGAACAACACAATGATTTCCACCCTGGTGTAACTTACAAGACAGAGTGGAAAACAAAAACAAATGCTAGAAAAAACAGCTACGCTATCATAGGGCAATAAATGTTAAGGAAGGAAAATGCCCACAACAAATACAAACAAGAAAGACCATATACATGAGACACGTGAGACCATCACTATTTTGCTTAAAAGAGAGAGTAGAGTTAATACGAAGAGAGGGGAAAGTACTGTATGTTAAAGTGTTAATATCCTAATCTTAGTATTATTATGATTACTACCATTATTTGGAAATGAGTGTTTAGTTGTGGTTGGAAGAATACATAAGATTTTTACTTTAAGGATAAACAGAATTTTAAGAGGAGAATGAGAAGAAATGAAGGCATTTTGTAGAGTAACAGCCAAAAATAACAGTTCAGTGCACTCAAGGAATAGTGCGGGTTGACTTATTTATGGAATGCAGCACACAATGGGAGCAAACCTGGAATGGCATTCTAGATTAATGGATTACTTAATCAATTTTCCTCAAGAATATTTGCACATATGTACTCATCATTTGTAGCTAACTCAAGTGCAACTTAAATAAAACATGGACATCAATTTTGGCATCATAAGAAATCATGTGACATTGAGTAATAAAAACAAATAATTTATAAACAGCAACGGGATGTTATATATTCCTTCCTTTAAATAGTAGTAGCAGCTTTCAAAATTCAAGTCTCCAGGAAATAGAAGTCACCACTGTGTTATAAGCTTGTTATATTTTACTGGTTTAAATTGAAGAACAGATACTTAAAATTGAAAAAGTGGTTTTTATTTGTATTTCCCCAAAAAATTATTCCATAGTCTTATAGCAAAAATATCCTATTCTTCAAGGAATTACAAAACTATTTGGTATTTTCAAACGTTAAACTGAAATTCCATCCATTTTGAACAAGAAAATTCTCCTCATGTAACATTAATTCCATTCTAGTACCTGATTAAATGATTCATTTATGATTTGAAATCTTACATAATGAAACTATTGCTTCCAAAAATCAGCACTCTGTCAAACGTAAAACAAATTTGAGCAGGGAGGGAAGTCCTCTCAACTGGCATTATCGAATTTTAAAGAATTTCCAGATGAAGGGAAATAGCACAGCCTTCAAAGTCCAATAATGTCAATCTCCATAATAGCAGAAAGTTTGTCTTTTCAAGTCACAAAAATACAATTAATCACGTTAGACATCAGAAAGCAAATCTGAAGCTGCTTTTGATGATCTATCTTTGTGTGAAAAAAAGTAATTGTGCATTACCCAGCTGATTAATTCAGGCTAATTTATTTTGTATGTCATGTGCATGCAAAATTTCTTTGGGGGTTGATGGATTTCAAATAAATGCTTTTAAATATAATATAAGAGTACTATCCTTGTTCAAAAATTATTGGTGCCATAGACACAAACATGCTGTAAATTTATGTTAAAATCCTAAAGTAAATAATCTATTTCATTAACATTTATATTAGATCAGTTTATATTGCTTTAATATAATCTGTTTGGTACACCCGGCTGTCTAGTTGTAGGTACACTATCACAAACTTCATCAAGTTCATTCACAGCATGGTACCTGAGTCCAGGGCCTAATATTTTTTGTTGTTAATGCACCATAAAGATAATACTAGATACCTAAAGTTTAAGTACCATGAGATTTCCTAAATATAAAGGAAATAAATCAGCAAAGAAGTAGTATAAAAGTTCAATATTCAGAAATTGTCTAATTTTTTTTTAAGACTTATTTATTTTAGAGAAAGAGAGAGCATGCACACAAGGAGGGCACGAGTTGGGGGAGGGGCACAGGGAGAGAATCTTCAAGCAGATTCCCCACTGAGAGTGGTGCCTGACATGACCTATGAGATGATGACCAGAGCTGAAACCAAGAGTTGGATGCTTAACCTACCTGGCATCCCCATAAATTGTCTTTAAAATGTTTGAAATCCTCTTAAGCTGTGCTATCAATCCCTCTAATAAGACTTCTAACCAAACTGGGTCACTTGTCCTTTCTATGTGCTTATATACTACATGAATTCCTCTTATAACATTTAACAGTATTGTTACTACCTTTTTAATGCCTGCCTTTTCCATAGATAACAAAAATATTTGAGTTCTGTGCCATATTTTTCTTGGACACAGTTAAAGCCTCAACCTCAATGGTCCTTCTTTAGGATTCCTTTCCTGACTTCCTTGAGTAGGATGTATTAGCTGCTAATCACTCTAAGAATAGCCTATACACTTTTTAAGTACATATTGCAATTAAATACTGATTTGTTTTCTTTATGGTCTTCATTCTATGCTTCCTGAGATCAGAATTGCATTTATGTTCTTCACTATTTTATTCTCAGCACCTAACATGATGTCTGGAACAGTCAGTGCTCAACAAATATCTATGTCATCAGTCATTATGCACTCAATAAATGCTAATTCTATCAATAACTTTCAAACTTTTTTTTCCTACATGAAACCCTTTATTTCAATAAAATCATATGCGACATTACAAATTATATTTATAAACACTAAATATGTATGTGTGTATACACACACATGTGTGTGTTGTATATGTATGAATGTAAAAGAAATCATAAGTCAGTAAAAAAAAAAAAGACAAAGAACCCAACTAAAAAATACCTGAGGAGACTTTTCACTAAGAAGATACCAAATGGCCAATAAGCAAATAAGCATGAGAAAATGTGATTTCAGGGAAAAGCAAAATAAAACTATAATGAGGGAATGACCAGTTAAAATAAAATAGAATGGTTAAAAATAAAGTAACCCCCCATAACTGTAACTTTCATACAATGCTGGTAAGAATATAAAATTATAAACAGTTTTGGAGAATTATTTAGAAGTTTCTAATTAAACATATATCTATTTAATGGCCCAGTGATTCTATTTTTCTCTATATATCCAAGATAATAAGTAGATATATCAATAGAAGACCTCCAGGAAAATATTCATAGTAGCCTTATTCAAACAGTCAAAAAGTGGAAACAAACTACCTATTAACAAGCAGATTAAGAAAATGCAGCATAACCACACAATAGAATACCACTCAGCATTGAAAAAAAAAAATCAAGTTCCTGTTACATCCAAAAATGGACGGATCTCAACATTACTGTGTAGAATGAAAGACTATAAACAAACAAAAACAAAATATATTTTAAAAAGTATAATTATATGAAGTTCAAAAACAGTTAAAACAAGTCCATGTTTTAGAAGTCCAAATACTGGTTATAAGGAGTTTCTATAGACTTGGATTGTACATGAGGGAATCTGGGTAATAGTTACCCTGATGATATATACGTAAAAAAAAAAAAAACAACACTTGGTGCATATAGTTCACATTAGTGTACTTTAGTAATATATGTGTCTCACTCTTTCAAAAGGAAAAATAATGAGAGAAAACCAATGAAGAGTAAAATGATAGGATTTGCCCTGACAGATATTAAGACTTGTATTAATCACTGAGTTATTGATACAAGAAAAAAGAAATCAATATAACACATGAGAGAGCAGAGCAATCAACCCGTTCATGGATGAATACTTGGCCTATGAAAGAGAGGGTATTTCATATCACTGAGGAAAAGTATGGAATTTTCAGTGAATGATGCTGACACAGTCGGGTTTCCACAGAAGGAAGAGAGGGAGGGAGGAAGAAAGGATGGATTCCTCCCTCAGATTCTCCACAAAAATCACTATCTAGATAGTAGACTATAAACTTAGAATAAAAGAACAAACCTTTAAAAGTTTTAGAATAAAATATGGAAGACTATATTCTTCATATTAAAATCTATCATTTGTATAGTGGTTCACTTAATCAAACATTGTGCACTGCTAAGCACTTTCCAAGTCTATATTGATTTATTCACTCATGCAATCTTGACAGCAATCAACTCTATGAACTAGAGGGTACTACTATCCTCATTCTACAAATGAAGAAATTGGGCTTCAAGGATGCATTAGTTTTCTATTGACGAATAATTACAAACCTACAAGCTGAAAACATCACAAATATATTCTCAATGTTTCTGTGGCTTAGGAACCCCGCACACTTTGGCTAGGATATCTGCTCCAGGACTCACAAGGCTGAAATCAAGGTGTTGGCTGGCTATGTCCTCACCTGGAGGCTCCACTAGGAAAAGATTCCCTTCTAAGTGGTTGGCAGAAATAATCTCCTTTGGGGCATATGACTAAGGTCCCTATTGTCTTGCTAGCAGGTGACCAGGGACCATTTTCAGGCCCTTCCCACATGAGCCTCTCTCTTACATTTGCTATCTATCTGATGTAAGGACCTCTCCATAGGCAAAAGCCCTTGCACATTTCATTTCCTCTAACCTCAGAAAGGACAAGTCCCTTTTAAAGACTCACCTGGTTAAGTCAGTCCCATCTCAATAATCTCCCTTTTGATTAAAAGTCAACTGATAAGTAACCTATCACACGTATGATATCCCATCATATCCACAGGTTCTGCAACATCAAAAAAAAGGGGGCGGATTATACAGAGTAGGCACACAAGAGGGCAGAAATCTTAAGGGACATCTTAGAATTCCGCTTACCACACAGGATTTAAGTAACGTACCTAAGATTACTCAGCTAGCGTAGGAGGGAGTGAAGATTCAAATCCAGTATCACTGGCTTAGAACCATGTTCTCAATCATTGCATTATTATTTACATAGTAATGTCTTTTTATGAAAACACAAACATTCAAATACTGGAAAACAGTAATACATTTTCCTATTTTAAAAATTGAAAAGTCTGAGCCACAAAAGATGTATTAGAGTCAAAAGGCAAGCTACAAACTGGAAAACATATCTGCAACTAATGAAATTGAGAGAAAAGAGAGAATGAGGTAGGGAAGGAGAGAAGAGAGATATATATTCATATATGCGTACAACTAACTATATAACAAATCCATAAGAAAAAAAATTTAGAAACCTTATTTGCAGCAAATAAGGAGATCACAGGGAATAACTTTCAAAGCCATGACTCCCTAAGCAGGGGTGAATGGGTTCCTTTTATTTAGGGTTAGAATGAATATTTAGATTTAGATAGGGGAGCTATGTCATCTTATGTAGAGGTGGGCATAAGGTTGTGCATATGACTTAAACATGCTTATATATACATTGTATGTTAGGTAAATGAGGCTTGTGTTCCTCCATGGGCAGAGATTTTAGTATCATAATGAGGTAAAGGTAGGTCATTCTAGAGGTCACTTCATGGTCTATCTGCACAAGCGAGAATTGGGGATTAAGTTCAAACTGGTCTGGGTGGTCTGGGCAGTCCTTACTGCTTGAGAAGTAGTTTTGGTTTCCATCAGGGTATGTTATGCCCATAGGTCTTTTGACTAAGTTAAGAGATAAGCTGAAAGAAGAGTTTAAGGAAAAATCAGGGACAAAGGTCAACGTATACAAGCAGGTGGGCTGTAAAGGTCAGGTTTTGGGGTCTAACTGGTGACACTGCTTGTAACTTTTTCTTTTTAATTTTTAGTAATACACTTTACAGTAACATATGTATATGTAATTTACATTTATATATGTGTTTATGTATTTCCAAGGTTAAATTTAAAACTTGTTGTTTTGCCTTTTTATCTTGAAAAATACTCAAAGATTATATAAGAATCAAGCTATATTAACTGATAATATTAACCAAAGAGAGATAAACCATACTTATATTGAGATTATCTTGTTTCATTAAAAACATTTTTAAAATACTTTTTTAAAAGATTTTATTTATTTATTTGAGAGAGAGCAGAAGTGGGGTGTGGGGGGAGGGCAGAGGGAGAAGCTGACTTCCCACTGAGGAGGGAGCATGACCAGTGCTGGATCCCAGGGATCTGAGATCATGACCTGAACTGAAATCAGATGCTTAACATACTGACCCACCCAGGTGCCTCTTTAAAAACAATTTTTTAAATGTGTACTGAAGCCTACCATTGTAAGCAAAAATTGTGAAATTTTAGCCAAAATTTTACTACCACAATCACACTTACGACCACAAAAAATAAAGCCTTCAGTGGTTGGGAATTAATAATACAATGAATTATACCAGATTTCAGATATTTAATTTCTTGACAAAAGAAGATTTATTACTAAAATAACATTTGGTCCATAATCATTATGATTTTAATGGATTTTCTCTCATATAAAGAAAATACAAGGTTGCTCATTACTACATTAAAAAGGTCTTGAGCATTCTCCTTACTTCAGAAATCTAGATCAAAAACTCCTTTTTCTAAGAGACTATCCCTGAGTCATCACACATTTCTGATGAAGATTCTGTACTGTCTCTTTCAAAACTCTAATATACTCATTTTCCTTATAATCATTTACCATTAAATATGTATAATTGACCTCAGCAAAAATTTTAACTTTCCTATGACTTCAACCTCCAAAAACTATTCTACACAGAGACTACGTAAATACATTTCATTATTTTGTAATGACATTTGTGAAATTTTTAATAACTATTTTTGTAACATCTTAAATATAGGTAAGTTACATTGTCGAAACATATTTTTTATTAAATTTCAAAGTGAGAATTTTTCCAACTTCATATGTTGGAAAAACTACATACTTTATATATAAGATGGTATTAACAAAAAGAAAAATAAAACAAGGTTGTTAGTAGATGATACAGTTTTAGGAAAGATGACTACACCAGCCAGCAAGGAAAATGTCTCCAGAAGATTTAACATATACATTGAGGTAACAAAAGCCAGTCAATTTAATATTTAGTCAAGTTGTACAAAGCTTGTTTGACCTCACATACAAATATCAAGATATTACGTTAAGAGAATATCTTGAGTTTTCTGTTACTCCATCATACATTTAACTCTAGAAAGGAAAAGAAATATGATAAGTGAAGGAATTTTTAAAAACTTGCAAATACTTATTTCCTATTCACTTTCAAAAACAGAAGAGTGTTTGCAACTTGTTTATTCTAACTGTGTCTGAAGATCAGGATGAGGTCTACTGTAAAACATAAGGGAATAAACTGTCATAGTAGAGTGAGACATAGGAAATAAATCTATGTAAAGTCACCTCACAAAAGTCTTAAGAGTTATCTGTTGAGAAGTAATAAAGCTAAATATAAAGAAGAAAAGAGTAAAAATAAAGTGGATCAAACATGGAAATTTTATTCTTGAATATCAGTCAGTAAGTGGAAAGATATTTTCATACTAGCCATAAAAGCAAACACTAAAAAAAAATATTAAAAAAAAAAAAAATAGCATAGGGGCGCCTGGGTGGCTCAGTCGTTAAGTGTCTGCTTTAGGCTCAGGTCATGATCCCAGGGTCCTGGGATCAAGCCCCGCATCAGGCTCCCTTCTCCACAGGAAGCCTGCTTCTCCCTCTCCCACTCACCCTGCTTGTGTTCCCTCTCTCGCTGTGTCTCTCTCTGTCAAATAAATAAATAAATAAAAATTTTAAAAAAATAGCATAAACCTCTAACAAAATTCTTTTATTTGAAATATTTTATTTATTTATTTGAGAGGGAGAGAGAGCAAAAGAGAGAGAGAGCATGACTGGGGGGAGGGGCAAAGGGAGAAGCAGACTCCCTGTTGAGTAGGGAGCCCAACTTAGGGCTGGATCCCAGGACGCTGGGATCATAACGTGAGCTGATGCTTAACCGACTGAGCCACCTAGGCACCCCCTGTGACAAAATTCTTAATCAGCTTCTTAGAACACATAGAAGAGGAAATAGAACAGAAAGAGAAGGGAACATATAGAACATGAAAACAGAAGGAAAAAATCCTCAGTGACAGGTTTTTTGTTTTTTGTTTTTGTTTTTGTTTTTCCCAAGGAAAAAAGGAGTAAAATAAAAGGACTAGGGTATCAGTAAGGCTACAAAAATGATACCTGAGTAAAAACAAAACACATTTCTTTTTGAAACAAACATTTAAACAAAGTTCATACATTGCCAAAAGATAAGCACAGTTGTTCCAATGTAAAAGACTGTTAAAAAATGATTTAAATTGATTTAAAATATAAATAAAAATTTAGGTATACAGTCTTATATAAGAGAATATATATACATTTGTCTATTTTGTGTAATATTCAATTAGACAATTCATAAAATAAGTTACGGTTTTGTATGTATATCTTCAATCATAAGTAATCTCATTTGAAGAAAATATTTTGCTTGAATTGGGGTAATTATTTTTAGCTTAGAACTAGAATCAGGGATGCCTGGGTGGCTCAGTCAGTTAAGCGGCTGCCTTCGGCTCAGGTCATGATCCCAGTGCCCTGGGATCGAGTCCTGCATTGGGCTCCTTGCTCAGCAGGGAGCCTGCTTCTCCCTCTGCCTGCAGCTCCCCCTGCTTGTACTCTCGCTCACTCTCTCTCACCCATGCTCTCTCTCTCTAACAAATAAATAAATAAAATCTTTAAAAAAAAAAAAGAACTAGAATCATATTTGAATTTCTCAGGAATATTGTATGTTTGATTGTGGTTTATGGGGACAGATTTTCTGGGTAGGATCTTAGCTCCTCTTACTGTTTTCCTAGTTTGGTGTATATGGTTTAAATTCCATGTATTCTCTTTTCCTCTTTTGTGAAGTAAATATTATTAATAGTGTATTTCTTGATTTTCAGCAGGGACATGGATTCAAAATTCAGCATTTTCCTTTGGTCCTCATATAAAACATATAAAGTGAAATAAAAACATTAAAAAATACATTAAATTTTTGGCAGGAGTAGGTAACAGTTATCACCTGCTGTTTTAATCTATTTCACAGCTAAAAGAAATGGTAGCAGCATCTGGAAGGATATAAAGAAAAAAAACATAAAGAGACTTAAGAAGAGACCAATAAGAAGATCTCGGAAAACATCAGATTAAAAACACTTACAAAGGGTGAAGAAAAGACCCTGATGTGAGAAATAGGTATTTACTGTTTGCAATAAAAGATATAGACAATGGGATCAGTAGTGTTATCATTAGAATTTGAGAGGAGCCAGGGAATCAGTCTATAGCAAAAGCAAATAGGGCAGGACTATTTTAATAATATTGTCCACATTTGCAGCATCAGATAAAAAGAGACACTATGAGTTGTGAATGCCAGATAACCTGGAAGACAACACTCTCTCTCTAAAGGAAACTTGACAAGTAGCTGATCCAGAAAAATTGATAAAATAAGATTCAAATAATAAAAATGAAAATGATACAGCACGGTTAGAAGGATATTATAAGAAAAATAAAGAAGAGATCAGAAAATTATACTTATTTGGAGAACATGTGCCAAAAGAACACTGCAAAAAAGAAAATAAATATGGTTAATTAAAATTTTATGATAAAATTAAATATTATTTGCAAACTAATTATCGCTATAAAGACCACAAGGCAGGGTTATGAGAATTCAGGGAACAAATGGAAAGAAACAAAAGCAGATAAAATATAAGCTGGCAGAACTAAGGTATGAAATACAGTAAAAATAGTTACAGAAACAGCAAATTGAAAGAAGAGGGAAGAATAATGGCCACTGTAGAAATCACAGCAAAGGACATGGAAAATGGAAATAGAAGAAAGGAAAGAAAACAAAAGGAAGAAAGAAAGAGCCAGAGCAAGGGGGGAAGGGAAGAGAGCAAATCAAAGAAAGAAAGAATGACAGAAAAGAAAAAAACAGAATTTTAACATGAAGAGTTAAAAAATACTACAGGGGAAATTATAGACACAGAGAAACATACAAAGGCAAGCCAACATATGCAAAACTGCAGTCCACCGTGAAGAAAATCAAGCTATAACTCAATACACTTACCTAAAATAAAAGGTGATTCAACCCCACATACTGAAAGAGAACACCACATACCATAGAATACTGATGCATAACAGAGAACGTAAAGATGTCCTATAAAAGGCACTGCTCTTCCATATAAAGTCAGAGTTCTTGGAGGAGCAAGATGGCGGATGAGTAGGAGACCTAAATTTCATCTGGTCCCAGAAATTCAGCTAGATAGTTATCAAACCATTTGGAACACCTACAAACTCAACAGGAGATCAGAGAAAAGAAGAGCAGCAACCCTCTGAACAGAAAAGCAACCACTTTCTGGAAGGTAGGATGTCCAGAGAAGTTAATCTGAGGTAATATTTGCAAAGAGAGACTGTAGGGGAAGGGAGCCTCCTCAGCTAGCTACCAGTAAGTGATAGAGGAGCAGAGTGCAAAATCGGAACTTTTAGAAGTCTGCTCCACTGAGGGACGTGGCTCCAGTGGCTAAGCAGGGGTGGCACCCTCGCTGGGACAGTATGGTCTCAGGACCCTCGGGGGTCACAGAAAGACCGGGGGTGCCTGAGTGTGGCAGAGATCCCAGGTATCGGAATGGGGAAGACGGCTGCAGAGATGGAGCCAGGGAGTGGGCTCTCAGCTCGGGGTTGCCATACCCGGGATCCCCGGCACAGTTGGGCCACTGCTTCTTGAGCAGGGACCCAACAAGCAGCAGATACGGGGAGACACCCCCTCTTCCCCCAGGGAGGAGTGGCGCAGGAGCACACCACAGGAATCTGCTGGGTTTGGAGACTCCGCACAGGGTCGAGTGCCAGAGATAGAAACACTCAGTCACAGGCCAGGTGAGCACAGAGTGCAGCTGGAGACTGGGGAGACAAAAGTGATTGACAGCATTTCTCTGGGGGGTGAACTGAGGAGTGGGGACCCAAGTTCTCAGCTCCTCTGGGGTTGGAGATTGGGAGACCACCATTGTCATTCTCATCCTCCAAAGCTGTACGGAAAGCTTTCAGGGAACAAAACCTACCGAGAGCTAACCTGAGCAGATTACTTAGCCTGGCCCCTGATGAGGGTGGTGCAATTCTGCCTCAAGCAAAGACATTTGAGAATCACTGCAACAGGCCCCGCCCCCAGAAGATCAGCAAGAATAGCCAGCCAAGACCAAGTTTACCAATCAATGAGAACAGCAAAACGCCAGCGCTAGGTGAATACAGCACATAGAATTCATGGCTTATTTCCCATGATTCTTTAGTCTTGAAAAACTTAATTTTTTAAATTTTCTTCATTTTTCTCTTTTTCTATTTTTTTAGGTGAATTTTTCTTCCTTCCTTTTTCAACCAACATCTTATCAATTACTTTTTTTTTTTAAAGATTTTATTTATTTATTTGACAGAGAGAGAGACAGCGAGAGCAGGAACACAAGCAGGGGGAGTGGGAGAGGGAGAAGCAGGCTTCCTGCTGAGCAGGGAGCGTGATGTGGGACTCGATCCCAGCACCCTGGGATCATGACCTGAGCCGAAGGCAGACACTTAATGACTGAGCCACCCAGGTGCCCATCAATTACTTTTTAAAAATCTTTTTTAATTTTTCATTTTTACAGTCATATTCTATCTCTTCATTGTATTTAACCTTACAATTTTTATATATATATATGTTTTTCTCTCTTTAAAATTTTGAGATACAGTTTCTTATAACAGACCAAAATATACCCTAAATCTAGTGTATGATGTTGTCCTACTCTCTTGCCAGATCACATTCTCTTTTATTTTTTAAATTTTTTTCATTCTTTTTTCAATCACCTTCTTATCATATCAATTCCTTTTTTAAAATCCTTTTCAGTTTTCATCTTTAGAGTCATATTGCATGCCATCATCGTATTTACCCTTATTTTTGTGTATATATATAACTTTTTCTTTCTTTAAAATTTTGGGAGGCAATTTCTCCTAACAGACTAAAATATACCCAAAATCTAGTGTGTGGCTCTGTTATATTCACCACCCTGATCATATTATATATTATTTTTCCCTTTCTTTTCCCCCCAGTTTTGGGTCTCTTCCGATTTGTTTAGTGTATATTTTTCTGGGGTCGTTGTTAACATTTTAGCATTGTTTTAGCACTCTGTTCTCTCATTCATCTAATCTCCTCTGGACAAAATGACAAGACAGAAAAACTCACCTCAAAAAAAAGAACAAGAGGCAATACTGCCAGGGACCTAATCAATATGGACATTAGTAAGATGTCGGAACTAGAGTTCAGAATGATGATTATAAAGATAATAGCTGGGCTTGAAAAAAGCATAGAAGATACTAGAGAATCCCTTTCTGGAGAAATAAAAGAACTAAAATCTAACCAAGTCAAAATCAAAAAGGCTATTAATGAGGTGCAATAAAAAATGGAGGCTCTCCGGGCACCTGGGTGGCTCAGTTGGTTAAGCGACTGCCTTCGGCTCAGGTCATGATCCTGGAGTCCCTGGATCGAGTCCCGCATCGGGCTCCCTGCTCGGCAGGGAGCCTGCTTCTGCCTCTGACCCTCCCCCCTCTCATGTGCTCTCTCTCTCTCATTCTCTCTGTCTCAAATAAATAAATAAAATCTTAAAAAAAAATGGAGGCTCTAACTGCTAGGACAAATGAAGAAGAAGAGAGAATTACTGATATAGAAGACCAAATGATGGAGAATAAAGAAGCTGAGAAAAAGAGAAATAAACAAGGGCAGAATTCGAGAGATAAGTGATACCATAAAGCAAAACAACATTAGAATAATTGGGATCCCAGCAGAAGAAGAAAGAGAGAGAGGGGCAGAAGGTATACTGGAGCAAAGTATAGCAGAGAACTTCCCTAATTTGGGGAAGGAAATAGGCATCAAAATCCAGGAGGCACAGAGAACCTTCCTCAAAATCAATAAAAATAGGTCAACACCCCAACATCTAATAGTAAAACTCACAAGTCTCAGAGACAAAGAGAAAATCCTGAAAGCAGCTCAGGACAGAAGGTCTGTAACCTATAACAGTAGAAACATTAGAGTGGCAACAGACCTATCCACAGAGACTTGGCGGGCCAGAAAGGACTGGCAGGATATATTCAGAGCACTAAATGAGAAAAATATGCAGCCAAGAATACTATATCCAACTAGGCTGTCACTGAAAATAGGAGAGATAAAAAGCTTCCAGGACAAACAAAAACTAAAAGAACTTGCCAACACCAAACCAACCATATAAGAAATACTAAAAGAGGTCTTCTAAGCAAAGAAAGAGCCTAAAAGTAACATAGACCAGAAAGGAACACAGACAATATACAGTAATAGTCACCTTGCAGGCAATACACTGGCACTAAATTCCTATCTTTCAATAGTTACCCTGAATGTAAATGGGCTAAATGCCCCAATCAAAAGACACAGGCTTTCAGATTGGATAAAAAATAAAATAAAATAAACAAGACCCATTGATATACTGTCTGCAAGAGACTCATTTTAGACACACAGACACCTCCAGATTTAAAGTGAGGGGGTGGAAATCCATTAACCATGCTAATGGACATCAAAGAAAGCTGGGGTGGCAATCCTTATATCAGACAAATTAGATTTGAAACCAAAGACTAAATAAGAGGTGAGGAAGGACACTATATCCTACTTAAAGGGTCTATCCAACAAGAAGATCTACCAATTGTAAATATCTATGCCCCTAACATGGGAGCAGCCAATTATATAAGCCAATTAATAACAAAAGCAAAGAAACACATCGACAACAATACAATAATAGTAGGGGACTTTCACATCCCCCTCACTGAAATGGACAGATCATCTAAGCAAAAGATCAACAAGGAAATAAAGACTTTAAATGACACACTGGACCAAATGGACTTCACAGATATATTTAGAACATTCCATCCCAAAGCAACAGAATACACATTCATCTCTAGCACACATGAAACATTCTCCAGAATAGATCACATCCTAGGTCACAAATCAGGTCTCAACTGGTACCAAAATATTGGGATAATTCCCTGCCTATTTTCAGATCACAATGCTTTGAAACTAGAACTCAATCACAAGAGGAAAGTTGGAAAGAACTCAAATACATGGAGGCTAAAGAGCATCTAATAAAGAATGAATGGGTCAACCAGGAAATTAAAGAAGAATTTAAAAAGTTCATGGAAACCAATGAAAATGAAAACACAACTGTTTGTGCATCTTTGGGAGGCAGCAAAGGCAGTCCTAAGAGGAAAGTATATAGCAATACAAGCCTTTCTCAAGAAACAAGAAAGGTCTCAAATACACAACCTAACCCTACACCTAAAGGAGCTGGAGAAAGAACAGCAAATAAAGCCTAAACCCAGCAGGAGAAGAGAAATAATAAAGATCAGAGCAGAAATCAATGAAATAGAAACCAAAAGAACAGTAGAACAGATCAACGAAACTAGGAGCTGGTTCTTTGAAAAAATTAACAAGATTGATAAACCCCTGGCCAGACTTATCAAAAAGAAAAGAGAAAAGACCGAAATCAACAAAATCATGAATGAAAGAGGAGAGATCACAAACAACACCAAAGAAATACAAACAATTATAAGAACATATTATGAGCAATTCTATGCCAGCAAATTAGATAACCTGGAAGAAATGGACGCATTCCTAGAGATGTACCAACTACCAAAACTGAACCAGGAAGAAATAGAAAACCCGAACAGACCTATAACCACTAAGGAAATTGAAGCAGTCATCAAAAATCTCCCAAAAAACAAAAGCCCAGGGCCAGATGGCTTCCCAGGGGAATTCTACCAAACATTTCAAGAAGAATTAATACCTATTCTTCTGAAACTGTTCCAAAAAATAGAAATGGAAGGAAAACTTCCAAAATTGTTTTATGAGGCCACCATTACCTTGATCCCAAAACCAGACAAAGACCCCATCCAAAAGGAGAATTACAGACCAATATCCTTTATGAACATGGATGCAAAAATTCTCACCAAAATACTAGCCAATAGGATCCAACAGTACATTAAAAGGATTATTCACCACAATCAAGTGGGATTTATCCCTGGGGTGCAAGGTTGGTTCAACATCCGCAAATCATTCAACGTGATACAATACATTAATAAAAGAAAGAACAAGAATCATATGATCCTCTCAATAGATGCAGAAAAAACATTTGACAAAGTACAGCATCCTTTCTTGATCAAAACTCTTCAGAGTATAGGCATAGAGGGTACATACCTCAATATCATAAAAGCCATCTATGAAAAACCCACAGCGAATATCATTCTCAATGGGGAAAAACTGAGAGCTTTCCCCCTAAGGTCAGGAATGTGGCAGGGATGTCCACTATCACCACTGCTATTCAACATACTACTCGAAGTCCTAGCCACAGCAATCGTACAACAAAAAGAAATCAAAGTCATCCAAACTGGCAAAGAAGAAGTCAAACTCTCACTCTTTGCAGATGATATGATACTTTATGTGGAAAACTCCAAAGACTCCACCCCAAAACTGCTAGAACTCATATAGGAATTCAGTAAAGTGGCAGGATATAAAATCAATGCACAGAAATCAGTGGCATTCCTATACACCAACAACAAGACAGAAGAAAGAGAAATTAAGGAGTCGATCCCATTTACAATTGCACCCCAAACCATAAGATACCTAGGAATAAATTTAACCAAAGAGGCAAAGGATCTGTACTCAGAAAACTATAAAATACTCATGAAAGAAATTGGGGAAGACACAAAGAAATGGAAAAACGTTCCATGCTCATGGATTGGAAGAAAAAATATTGTGAAGATGTCAATGCCACCTAGAGCAATCTACACATTCAATGCAATCCCCATCAAAATACCATCCACTTTTTTCAAAGAAATGGAACAAATAATCCTAAAATTTGTATGGAACCAGAAAAGACCCCGAATAGCCAGAGGAATGTTGAAAAAGAAAAGCAAAGTTGGCGGCATCACAATTCTGGACTTCCAGCTCTATTACAAAGCTGTCATCATCAAGACAGTATGGTACTGGCACAAAAACAGACACATAGATCAATGGAACAGAATAGAGAGCCCAGAAATGGACCCTCAACTCTATGGTCAACTAATCTTTGACAAAGCAGGAAAGAATGTCCAATGGAAAAAAGAGAGTCTCTTCAACAAATGGTGTTGGGAAAATTGGATAGCCACATGCAGAAGAATGAAACTCGACCATTCTCTTACACCACACACAAAAATAGACTCAAAATGCATGAAAAACCTCAATGTGAGACAGGAATTCATCAAAATACATGTGGTTATTTTAAAATGCCAATAGTCTAAGATTATATTAACTTTTATTATAACATTGGAAATGTATAAATTACAGGCAATTTCAGATAATATATTTAGAAATAAGGTACAGGTATTCCAAATTATTAGAGTTAAAAAAAGCCTATTCTTCCATTGATAATCATATTTAAGTAAATATATATTCATCTAAACAGACTTTTTTATTTGCTTAATAGTTCTAGCAGTTTTCTTACAAGAAATCCATGAAACTGAGTCCTTTTCAGACTTTCAAGTGAAGTATGGTTGAGCCAAATTATTTTGAATCATTGGTTACGTACTTTATTTCATTTGACCTCAACAGGGAGTTTTCAAACAAAATCATCATTTCTAAAGTACATTTTGCTACCTTAATTTACTTTTTCTTTCTTCTATTTCCCTCCACAATGACAGAAATACAGAATTGTTGAACTAAAGAACAAGTGGTCTTTATAAATTCTAGGGGGAGATAATGGGACATTTTAGTAAGTTGAAAATTAGCAGGATGGCTCATTACAAGGCCTATAGTTGTGCATCTCTTACATTCTAGGCATATAAACTGATTTGAGAACATGGAGTAGTTTTGCTGTGGTAATTAAGTCTAGCTCCCCCCAAAATTCTTAGATCAACCTTTGATTACAATCTGAATTTTCAGTTTATAAAATATACATCCTTATCAGGAATTGGAGCAATGACGTGGAATTATGGTAGAAATCTTTGTAAGGGAAAATAAACTGAAGATCATTCATTCTTATAAATTCAAAAGTCAGACAGGAGAACAAAGTTTATTATATCATCACTAATTGATATTCCTTTGTTGAGGACTAGTAATAACATTATCAGATATGCACAGATTATGTATTACTTGTACACTACCATGAACAAGAGGAATCGTCAGCTGGCACTCTCTAAAGCATTCCAAAATCCTGCTAAATATAACAGTCAGAAGGGATGCTTGCTTGCTTTCTCTTTCTCTTTCTTTCCCTTCCTCCCTCCCTCCGTCTTTCTTTCTCTCCTCTCTCCTACCTTCCTTCCTTCCTTCCTTCCTTCCTTCCTTCCTTCCTTCCTTCCTTCCTTCCTTCCTTTCCTTCCTTCCTTCCTTCCTTTTGAAAGAGTCACATTTAATAAGGGAAACTCTTCCAAAAGTAGAGTTGTATATTAGTGAATAACACGGCTTCTCATTAAAAATCATCTGGGGAGCATTTTAGCAGTACTGATGTGCAGGGCCCAGGCTTAATTGGTCTGGGGTAGAGCCAAGGCATGTTTGTTTGTTTACTTTAATTCTAAAGTGATTCTCCTGTACAGCCATGTTCAAACGAGAACTTTTATCGTTTTTATTTCTCAGGCTTATACAAGATTTTCCAATTAAGCTTCCCTTCTTGGCTTTGATTTCCTGCCTCATGACATCCAGAACCTACCTACAGTATTATGGATCTCAGTACCACAGTCATCTAGAATTCTCATTATTTATTAAGTATTTATACCTCCTGGCCGAAGCTGAGAAATTAAATTTCTCAATGTCTGATAGAAATACTTAAGAATCTGCATTTTTCATGAGTTTCTTGGTTGCTTCTGATGAAGAGAACACATGGACATACTAAGAAAATGCTGGAATCCATAGGATTATAATTTTTGAAGTTGGTCAGATGAGGATTAGCACACTTATTCCAATGTTTGCTGCAATCAACGAGGTAAGTTGATATGTCTCTCCCGGATAAAAACAGTACCACTTCCAGGTCCTGTTGTGGGGATTACATTTATTGAATTTAAAGCATTTAGCACAGTGACTGGCATATATGTAAATATTCAATAAATATTATCTTATAACATTATTTACCTGTTGGGCCCTATACAATTACTCTGATCTATCCAACCAACTACCTCACACACATCTAGTATAAGGTAGCACCTCTTCTCCCCAGAAAAGAAAATACTAATACCTTCCTGAATCTTGCTCGAGGTACAAAATAATATAGGTTAAGGACAGTACAGAGAGTCACTTCTTCACTCATCTAGACTTCCTGGGTTTGAGATGTTCTGAGATTTATTTTTTGTATCCTAGACAGCTAAAAAATAACCTTAGCATACAGGGGAATAGGCTTAAAGGGTAGACTTTCTCTCTTTTCACTTACGATTCACAGTTCCCCAAAGAGAAGGAATGCACTGTCAGCAAGGACTAACACACTGGGAAAGCATTCACTTCACAGTTCGGAGCTGGTTAGTCTTTTGCTGAGTCTATAGATAATTATGTCGACAGCCATGTGAATCACTGACCCAATCATCTGTGGTTAGAGTAATAGGCTCGGTTTTATTGCCCAGAAAGAATACCAGATGGAACAAGTTGAACTACTCTTCTTGTGGGTGAGGGACAATTTGAGTTCTGGTTTTCTACTCTTGGAGTACATTTACCAATAGTGATCATGGAGGAGCCACAAATAGACAAAAATGAAAAGCTACACTTTGTTGGACAGTGAAAAGGCATAAGCATAATAGCACAAGGTTTTTACATTGTGATTGCTATTCAATAAATGTTTGCTTTCAAAATTAAAAGACTTGACTCCACTGAACACCGGTCTCTAAACACATGCATAAACGAAAAGTAATTATATCCATTTCTTGTTTATTACACCATAATTTGCTAATATTAATCTTTTTTCTTTAGGATTTTCCTTCAGTCTGAAGAAAAGAGTAAGTAAAAATCCATCAGATTTTCTTCCATGTAGTCCACTCCAGTTCCCCAGAGAAGAAACAGGGATTCTGAATAGTTTTGCCTCTAGGAGTAAATTTTAGGAAGTTGGAGGTAACAGCTTTTGATAAGTCTCAGAGGTAATTAAATGAGTGGATATAACAGAGGAGAGAGAAGGCATTCCAAAAGTTTATATCCTAATTTAATGTTATTATTCCTAAATAGGTGTTAAAATTTGTTAAGGCTAAAGTGAAATGATATGGATGTGTATTAGTCATATGTTAAAGTAGCAAGCCATTTAAATTGGACAGTTGAAACTTGTAAAAGAATATGCAAATTTTTAATATATTGAATCAGCCTGTAGAGGGTAAAATAGCAATAAATCTTCCAAATGCCATGATAAATATTGATTTAAAATGGTAGTTTCCATAACTAGCAATATGACAAACTAAATGCTCAAAAAAAAAAATGATTCTGAGTACCTTATACCTAAAAATGCTGATTAAAATAAAAAGGAAAAAAAATAATGTAGACTGAGCTGGCCATCCTCCTATCCTCTCTATTTAAAAACAAACAACAACAACAAAAGAATCCACATGGGAGGTTGCTGTGTACTGGAGCCCTAGAGCAGAACCTAGGAAATGGATCTGATTGTAGAACTTTGCAAAAAGTTCACATTCCCAACAGGCAACACATTTGGTGAGTCACTTAAGAGAGGAAAAAACAAAATCCCAAACAAACAGAAACCTGTCATAATAAGGGAGAAAGTGAATAAAATGAGCTGTTTAGGTCTTGGTCCTAATTGCAGAGGAAGAAAGATAAACATTTGCCAAGAGGATTCTTGATCACAGTATCACACATGCAAAGTTTGGGGGCAGAGTTTACACTACACCTTGATCTTAAAGAACCCAAATTTAGACACAACATGATAACAGGATAATAGTATCCTATAAAACTGGAAGAAGCAAACACATAAATCCTCTGGAGAGGATATTTTTTAAACCAAGATAGAAGGAGACACCAAAGATAAAATTTAATGAACACGAACAAACAACAGATCACTAAATACAAAGAATATAAGCCATAATAACTAATAAGCAGAAAACCCAACAAACTGTAGCCCCAGAACTATAAAAAACTGTCTGTAAAAACAATAATATAAAAAATAAAAATATTTTAAAAGATATATGAGAATATTTTGAAAGTGTGAGTAAAAATAGACTATTAAAATTGACAAGGGCGCCTGGGTGGCTCAGTTGGTTAGGCGACTGCCTTCGGCTCGGGTCATGATCCTGGAGTCCCGGGATCAAGTCCCACATCAGGCTCCCTGCTCAGCAGGGAGTCTGCTTCTCCCTCTGACCCACTCCCCTCTCATGCTCTCTGTCTCTCATTCTCTCTCTCGCAAATAAATAAAAAAATTTTTTTAAAAAATTAAAAAAAAATTGACAAGTGTTTCAGAAAAAAGGAGAATGTCTAGAAATGAAAATTTAATAATTGAAATTAGAATATCAATGTCCAGTTTAAACTGTAAAATGTATATAGCTAAAGACTGAAAGGTACATATGAAAATGTTACCAAAAATGCTACACAGGGAATCAAAGATGGAAAATGTGAGATGCAATTTAGAAGATACTGAGGTCTAACAACTGGCTAATTAGAATTTCAAAAAGAAATAATAGAGGAAATAAGGAAAGGACAATATTTGAAAAAAATAATGACTAAGAATTTTATTAACTGATGAAAAAAATCATAAGATCCAAGAATAGCCCCCAAATTTTAAACAGAATAAAAAAAATCCATACCTAGACCCGTGAAAGATGGGAGGATACTAAACATTCAGATAGAAAGGACAGATGCTTTACAATGGAAAAAACATTACACCAAATGCTGACTACTCTTGGCATTGATTTTCACAGTATGTCCAGCCCTTTAGGTCAAAACTATTTTCCTAATAACATGGCGCTCATTCCCTCTGTTAGATAATCTTATTTATAATATTATTAATTTGTGTTTTTTTTTCTTTTACTAAGTTTGGTCAGGTTATTTTAGGGATGTATAAATTTTGTTGATCTTTTCGGTTCTTGTCTAATTTTGTCTTTGTTAAATTTCTCTATCATGTATCTGCTTTTTGTTTCATTGATTTCTTTTATCTTTTTTGCCTCCTCCCTTCCACTAATTTGGGTCCACTTATCCCTTCTTTTACTAGCTGGTAATGTAAATCCTTAGGTCCCTGGCTTTAGAAGCATTAAGGATAACATTTAAACTTTCCATCCATGAATTGCTTTGCCTGTAACCCATGAATGTTTATATGTGGCATTACTTTTCGCTATTTTCCTTTGAAACACTTTTTCCTGTCATTTTTTATTTCACCTTTGGTCCCTGAATTGTTTAAAAATGTGTTTTCTAGGGGCACCTCGGTGGCTCAGTCAGTTAAGCATCTGCCTTTGGCTCCAGTCGTGATCCTAGCGTCCTGGGATCAAACCCCCCACCCCCAAGTTGGGCTCCCTGCTCAGTGGGGAGTCTGTTTCTCCCTCCCTCCTCCTCCCCCTCCCCCCACACGTGCGCATTCTCTCTTTCTCTCTCTAATAAATAAAGTAATCTTTAAAAAATGTGTTTTCTAGTATCTAGATATTTGAATTTTATCATTGTAGATTTTTAATTTAAATTTGCTGTGGTCAGAAAACACTGTTTCTATTTCTATTCTTTTAAACTTATGGATATATATTTTACAACCAAGCATGTGGTCCATCTTGGTGAATATATAATGAGAATTTCAAAAGTATGTGTTTTCTCCAGTTAATGAATATAAAGTTCTAAAACTGTCAACTACATCAAGTGTTTGCCAATCTTTCTCAGATATTCTAAATTTCACTTACTTTTTATAATTTAATGTTTATGTTAAAATATTCTACTACATGTTTTGAGGATCATATTTATTCTTGTATCTTAACTGTTTCTTTTTTAATTGTGCAATATCCCCTTTATCTTTATGGGTTTTTTTTTTTTTTCAGATTTTGTTTATTTAGTAGAGAGAGGTTGAGCAATCGAGCACAAGCAGGGCGAGCGGCAGGCAGATGGAGAAGGAGAAGCAGGCTTCCCACTGAGCAGGAAGCCCAATGCAGGGCTCAACCCCAGGATCCTGGGATCATGACCTGAGCCACAGGCAGACGCTTAACCGACTGAGCCACCCAGGCACCCTGCCTTTTATTTTTACCTTGAAGACTGTTTTATCAGTCATTAAAATGGTATTCTGATCTCTTGATGTGTATCCTTTTGTAGTCAAAATAGTGAAGTCTTGTTCTCTTGTCCACTTGGAGGATCTCTGCAATAAGCAAAGTCTTTAGTATTCAGTAATTAGAGCATTTATAACAATAAAATATAAGCAATTCGTGATAATCTTATTTTAGATGTGTTCATTTATTTTAGATATGTTTTCCTTTGCCTCATTGTACACAGTTATAATACCTGATTTTAGAGTCTTTGATAGCTCCAACTTTGGGACAACTGTGTATGGGTATATGTTCATTGCTTTTCTCCCTGAAAATTGGTTTATTTAATACTAGTTGTTTGTATGCCAAATAGTTTTGCATTGTATCCTGGATAATGTGAATTTTATACTGTACAGAATCCTATTTATATTTCAGCAGGACATATTCAAAGCTGGATTCACACTGTAAATTCTGCTTCCTCTGTTCTGTGGTGGCTTATAATCTTAGTTTTGTTCTCAATGTACTAGCTATGCTGGTTTGTGTCTGTTACATACATACGTGGTTCCCACAGCCTTTGTTAGATGCTCAGCATTACCAAATCTGAATTGTGGAAAGATGCTCTTTCATGAGTTAGAGCTTTCTAGACATCAGGTTCTCAACAAGACTTGTGGTAAAGGGAAAAAGCCCCAAACTCAAGGGCTTCAGGCTTTTTGTTATTTTATTACATTATCATTTTTAACAATAAGAGTAATGACAATTGCTGACTCAGGTCACAATTCAAAAAGTCAGGATTTCTGGCTCTGTGGTATAAGGTTTTCAAAGCATTAATGAGAATATTTTCTTGGAGAAGTGCAACCATCAAAAAATTCAAGCTTCAATTACTGTTTTGTTTGTTTTTTTTATGTAGACAATAACTTCTTAATTTGCCAAAGTGAAGTCCAGAGACACCTAACACACCAGAGGGCAGAGCCCTTTGAATTCTTCTCAATTAAATAAAAATCTGTTTTCCCTGAATACTTAAAAATATTTGTTATTTGAATGAAAGAGAAAATAAATGAATGAGCTATTCTTTTATTGAAATAAGCCCATACAGAATTAAATAATTTGCATTATTAAATTTTCAGCAGTTTTCTTTTCCCTAAAACAAGAATTGAATAGAAACAGAAATCGGTTTTTATATTCTTGAAAATTACATATATAAAAGGGGATGGTTAACAAATAAATCTCTAACTCACATATTCCCAGATTTAAAATTTGTGTGCTGCATGGGCTGAGCTATGTGTCCTCAGAAAAGATGTGTTGGAATCCTAACCCCCAGTACCTCAGAATATAACCTTTTGGGGATAGAGTCTATAGAAATAATCAAGTTAAAATGAGGTCATTAGTGAGGCTCTTAATCTAATATGACCATTGTCCTTATAAAAAGAGAAAATTTAGACACAGAGACACAAGTGAGAATGCCATGTGAAGATGATTTTCTTAGTCAAATACATCTACACGCCAAGGAATGGCAACTGCCAAGCAAACCACCAGAGTCTTGAGAGAGGCAAGGAACAGTCTCCTTCACAGATTTCAGAAGGAACCAACCTTGCTAACACTTTGATCTCTAACTTCTAGTCTCCTGAACTGTAAGACAACACATTTCTGTTGTTTAAAAGTTTTTTTTTTTTTTAATTTATTTATTTGAGAGAGAGAGAACACCTGAGAGGGGATAGGGTCAGAGGACGAAGCAGACTCCCTGCCGAGCAGGAAGCCTGATGCGGGACTCGATCCAGGGACTCCAGGATCATGACCTGAGCCGAAGGCAGTCGCTTAACCAACTGAGCCACCCAGGCACCCCATTTCTGTTGTTTAAAACACCTAGTTGTGATAATTTGTCACAGCAGCCCTAGGAAGCTAATAGAGGGGCCTAGAGACCTAGTTATTTTTCCAGATAAAGATACTTTGCTGTTAATACTGTTTATTTTCTTATAAAATAATCAAGTTATATTTTAGGAAGAAAATTTGTCAGAGGTTAGAAACATCTCATTTATTCTAAATTTGCTTTTATTTGTAACTATTAAATTATTTTTATTTTTGAAGTTTATTTTATGAAAATGTAATTTTCATAGGAAAAAAAGATAATTCCTTTATTTCATCATCATGTTCTAAAACACATAAATGGCAAATGCCATTTTGACTCTAAAAATTATAAAAATTTTTATACATAACATATTCAACTTGGACCATGAGCTTCAAAAAACTAACAAAAAATGGAGATAAATGTTCTCAGAACAAGAAAAATAGAGAAGTCAATGTGTATGTTATAACACCAAACTAAAATCAATTACACACCCACTTACAGATCACAAGGGATGTAAGGTACAAATAAAGGGAGAACTAATGAGAAAATTGTTACAGATTTGCAGGATGATCTTCAGAGGATTACTAAAATAGAATCATACCCTGTGTTTATTGATGCTATGATTCTCACCCCATCTTCATCCTGGGAATGTATATGAATAATTCAATCAGTATGAAGTATTACTGCTGTGTGTTTTAAAATATTGTACTGGCTCAAAATGTTTAACAACAGGATCCATATATAACATGCCAGACCTATTGCTATCAGCAAGCAAATAAAAAAAATATTTCTTTGGGAATCTAATCATTAATTTGGATTTTACTATGGCAGTTAGCTGTTAAAGATTAGAAACTCAACTAATAGATAATTCTACTATCTTTAGCTCCCTCTTAGTAATAAATTATTCAACATAAAAATGAATATAATTTGAGTGAAAGTATTTTCTAGTTAAAAAGTTAAGTTGCATATGGATACCTGATAGGGCTGTAGCAGCAACAGGTTTAAACTGTTTTTAAATGTTTTCTTTAACAGAAACCTTTTTGTTGTTTAAATCTAGCAGCTTGCTAAGACAGATGTGTTTGTTCAATTTTCAGAAAAGACAGCAGCTGCTCAAACTCAAAAATAATAGATATGGGTAATTTTAAATAGCAAACATGAAAGTTGATTTCCCAACTTTACTTTCTGCCAAGCATCTGGGCAGCCATAAGGCACACTAACCTAACTGGTGCCAATTAGTTGCCATGTGTGTTCAATTTAGTACTGAATCCAAGACTAGTTCACAAGCCTATGCCATCCACTGACTCATCAGACACACCTTAAGAAATGCTATGAACATATTACTTTTCACAATGTGGGTGAGGCTCCTTCAATTACTCACTGTAGAAGGGAAATATGAACTTACTAAAAAATGTATGCCTTATGGAAATATCCATTCTGCCTATGATTATCTAAGCCCCTAACACTGATTATCATTCTCAGTGATGACAACTATTTGGAGACATGAGAGAAGAAAACAAAACAAACAACTACTTGAGGACCCTGGAAAGTAAACAAAAGCAGACAGGTGAGGTAGATGAGTCAACACTTAGAGAAGCAATCCAGTCACAGGTGAGTTTCCTGGTTTTATTTTTGTTTCTTCTCACTGTTTTGTACCAACAGTAGACACCAGGTGCACAGGGCAACAGCATGCACAGCTAAAACTCTGACAGAATATCTGGATACTTCTGGCCAGGAAACAATTCAACAAAGCCAGTTAGGTCAGAGTACCTGGAGGAAATCCTAGAGGAGAGAGAGATTGAAAAGAGAAGCTGGCATTTCTGTGTAGAAACCTATAAAACTCCCAGCCTAATAGGAGAACCAGACGGGCTTTGCACAAACCCAAATTAGTATAGCAAAGACTTTGAGAACTCAGCTCCCCTGTAAAATCCCATCCCAACCCCTGACCCTCACAAGTTTAAATGAGACAGGCCCAAATCAGCATGACCGAAGCTTTGGGAAGAGAACTGAGATTTGAATCACTGCAACAAAATGTGAAACACACTGGCAGTCTGAACCTGAGAAAGCAGGTTGCCTAAAGAAACAAGCCAGAGGATTATAACAAAGCCCAGTCTATACAACATAACATTCACAATGTCCAGGATGCAATTAAAAAACAACAACAACAACAACATGGGTGCACATGAGTGGCTCAGTTGGTTAAGCATCGGCCTTCAGCTCAGGTCATGATCCCAGGATCCTAGGATAGAACCCCACGTCAGGCTCCTAACTCAGCATGGAGGCTGCTTCTCCCTCACCCTCTGCCCCTCACCCCTGCTCTTGTGCTTGCTCTCTCACTCCTGCTCAAATAAATAAAATCTTAAAAAAAAAAACATATTAAAACTGAGGAAAATATGAGTTATTCTCAGGGGAAAAGGCAACCAAGAGATGTTGATTCTTGGATGACTCATGTCAAAATTATCAAATAAAGATGTTAATACATCAATTATAATCATGTCATATGAGGTGAACAAATGCATATTTGAAATAAATGAAAAGGAAGTTCTTTTAAGATTTTATTTTTAAGTAATTTCTATACCCAATATGGGGCTCAAATTTACAACATCGAGATCAAGAGTCGCATCTACCTACTGACCCAGCCAGGTGCCCCTAAAAAGGTAGAAATTTTAAATAGAGAAATAGAAATTTTTAAAAGGACAACACGGAAATTTTACAAATAAAATACACATTATTTAAATAAAAAACCCACTGGAAGTTCCATGAAGACAGTCAATTTTATCTTCAAATTATGGAATCAACAGCACTAATAACAGTTTAGAATAGGCTCGTGAAAAACATTTAATGAATAAAATGTGAAAAGGCTGATAAAATCAAATATCAAGAATTTTAAATAAGTCATATAATTCTTATAACCTGAAAAGTTTATATGAAAGCACAAAAGTTTTCTTTCTAATGGATAAAGTTCAGTTCTTTATAAAAAGGTTAAACCATATTACAATGTTCATTTTTCAAAATACTGAATTTCCCCTACAAAGGGAAAATAAAAACTAATCCATTAAATGTCATACATATATATATATCCATTTATTGTCATATATATATATTTATTGTCATATATATAATGATATAGATAGATAGATAGATAGATAGATAGATAGATAGATATAGATATATATAATTAAAATTGTTAGGTAGACGCTAGATAGGAACACTCTGAAGCAGAGTCCCAAGTCCTTGAAGGGGAATGATAGAGACATGAGCTGGAGGCAAGGATGGTGATAAGTAAGCTACATATTAAAACCCCAGGGGTTAAACATCTTGACCCTAGGGCTTCCAAGATCTTGGGGCTGACAGACCAAGAGCCACAGGTGCAGGATATGCACTCTCCTCTTCCACCTCCGCCCCAGAGTAACCCCTAGACCCATATAATGCATTTGCATTGTGGGTACAGCCCAACCCTGAGAAAGGCTGCCACAGCGGTCCAGTACAAACCTTGTAAGGTCAAAATCTCCCCCTCCCAACTTGTGCGAGGAGATTCCCAAATGATAGGAAACAGCCTCCATTAGAGACCACCCCACCTCACAGCTCCTCCCAACCTAGAGAGACCCTATAATATCCAATCCCACAGCAACCTAAGGGACAGTTACACAGGAGGAACCTTCCCACTTTCCCACCTTGAGAGGGTACTTTTGCTTTAATAAGCTGTCATACTGAACGAATGAATCATTGAACATTATATCAAAAACCAATGATGTACTATACCTTGGCTAATTGAATGTAAATAAAAAAATAAAAAATAAAGTAAAATAGAACCACTAAAAAAAAAAGAACAAAAAACAAACAAAAAACTCTTTTGTGCTTGCAGTCTTTATTCTGAGCCGGGATCCCCACATAAATCTCATGGGGAATCCAAGGACCCAGACCTCCATTCACGCAACACAGACTGTCTCACTTGTAACAAAATCATTCCACAAATTTCAGTTCTGCATATAAGGAGCCTGGAGTTGCCACTATGTCCTAAAAGCTAAAAGCCAAATAAGCTGGAAATCAACAACCTTTCCTAGATTCCTAAGAAAAGTAAGGTCAGAGAGCAAATAACTGCACCCAAAACTGAAAAGACAGGCAAATACAGAGACTCTCAGCTTATAGGAGCAGAAACTCATAAGCTGATAGAAAAATGTGAATTATAATTGACAAATTGCTGAAGGCTCAGTGTGGACAAATAGAAGAATGAAAAACTCCGAGGGGAACCAGTAATGGGTGCTCCCCCGCCTATTGTTAGTTCTACCTCCAGGAGTTTGACCAGGTTCTCATAGTAAATATTGAAGAAAAAGTCCTCTCGAGCTTCCAGCAATGGGAGAGGAAAGAAAAGGAATCATTTTCAAATACACGTGAGCACTCTGCTCTTCTTAACAAGGTCTGCCCACAAGTGAAACTACTTAACCAGAGCCTTACCTGTTGGGATTTTACCAGAGCCTAACTGATTTGGCGGGAGGGAAATACCCAAGTCCAGCCAGTCTTCCACAGGGGAGAAAGGAAACACCCGACTCCAACCCACGCTAGTCCTCCTGTCCCGTAGAAGGAAGAGAGAATGAGAAACACAACTGCAGTCCACAGTCCAGAGGCATAGGCTCACTAGAAGACTGAGACGTAATCATAAGACTATAGAACATTTCTCCTTCCGCGTCACCACCACGTTGTGAAAGGCCGATTTACAGCAGTGCCTTTTATCCAGTACATCGTGTCTGGCTATCAAGAAAAAAATTACAAGGCATAACAAGAGGCAGAAATCAGTTTGAAGAGGCAGAGCAAACATCAAAACCAGACATGGCCGGGATGTGGCATTATTGAAACTTGAAATTTGAAAACAACTATGATTAATATGCTAGGGGCTCTAATGGATAAAGTAGACAACATGCAAGAACCACTGGGCAATGTAAGCAGAAAGGTGGAAATCCTAAGAACAACAACAAATCTAAAGGTAAAAAACACTGTAAGAGAAATGAAGAGTGCTTTTCTTGAGCTCCTTAGGAGACTGGACAGAGCTGAGCTAAGAATCTCTGAACTATTGATGGACATCTTGGCTCTTTCCACAGTTTGGCTATTGTGGACATTGCTGCTATAAACATCGGGGTGCACATACCCCTTCGGATCCCTACTTTTGTATCTTTGGGGTAAATACCCAGTAGTGCAATTGCTGGATCATATGGTAGCTCTATTTTCAACTTTTTGAGGAACCTCCATACAGTTTTCCAGAGTGGCTGCACCAGCTTGCATTCCCACCAACAGTGGATAAAGAAGATGTGGTATATATACAATGGAATATTATGCAGCCATCAAAAGGAATGAGATCTTGCCATTTGCAACGACATGGATGGAACTGGAGGGTATTATGTTGAGTGAAATAAGTCAAACAGAGAAAGACATGTATCATATGATCTCACTGATATGAGGAATTCTTAATCTCAGGAAACAAACTGAGGGTTGCTGGAGTGGGGGGTGGGGTGGGAAGGATGGGGTGACTGGGTGATGGACACTGGGGAGGGTATGTGCTCTGGTAAGCGCTGTGAATTGTGCAAGACTGTTGAATCTCAGATCTGTACCTCTGAAACAAATAATGCAATATATGTTAAGAAAAAAAAAGAAGAAGAAGAAGAAGGTAGCGGGAGGGGAAGAATGAAGCGGGGGAAATCGGAGGGGTAGACGAACCATGAGAGACAATGGACTCTGAAAAACAAACAGGGTTCTAGAGGGGAGGGGGGTGGGAGGATAGGTTAGCCTGGTGGTGGGTATTGAGGAGGGCACATTCTGCATGGAGCACTGGGTGTTATGCACAAACAATGAATCATGGAACACTTCATCTAAAACTAATGATGTAATGTATGGGAATTAACATAAGAATTAAAAAAAAAAAAGAATCTCTGAACTAGAATAAATATTAGTAGAATCCTCAAAAACTGAAAAGCAAAAAGAACACAGACTAAAAAACAACAACAACAAAATATGTAGAGACTATGGGACATATGTAATAGGAACACCAGAGAAGAGAAAGGGACAGAAGAAATGTGTGAAACAATAATGACTGAAAATGCCCCAATCAATGTCAAACACCAAACCACAGGTCCAAGAGAACACTAGAGTAGAATATATACCAAAAAAACACACCAAGATATCATTTTCCAGCAATAAAAAAAAAAAATCAAAGATAAACAAAAAGTCCTGAAAGAAGCAAGAGGAAAAAAATACTATACATATTGAGGAGCAAAGATAAGCATTACATACAACTTCTCAAAAATCATGCAAGGAAGAACAGACTGGATGGAAATATTAAAGTGTTGAGAGAGAAAAAAAAAACCGCCTACGTGCAATTTTGCACCCCACAAAATTCTCTTTTAAAAGTAAAGAATAAATAAATATTTTTTCAAACATAATTGAGGAAATTTGTCACCAGTAGACTTGCATTGCAAGAAATGTAAAAAGAAGTTCTTTAGAGAGAAGGAAAATAACATAGGTTAAAAACTATGATCTACAAAAAAAGAAAGAACATTGGGAAGGAATAAGTGAAGGTAAAATAAAAATGTATTTTTTTTCTTATTCTTAATCTAACAGGTAACTGTTCAAATTAATAATAGCAACAATGTACTTAATTATGTATGCTTATATATTTTATGCATATGTATACACATATATAAGTGAAATGAATGACAGCAATGATAAAAGGGACAAGAAGGGAAGAATTAGGGTTATTGATATGCACATTATCCCTAGATAACCCTAGAATTAGGGTTATTGATATGCACACTATCTATGAAGCAGTACAGTGTTATTTGAAAATGGACTTAGATTAGTTGAAATTATATAATGCAACTCTAGGGCAAACACTGAAAAAAGCTTAAAAAGAAGTATAAATAATATACTTAAAAAAGAGAAAATGAAGTTATATACAATGTTCAACTAAAATCACAAAAGTAAGAAAAAGAGGGAAAGCCAAAAATACCAAGACTAAAAAAAATAGAACTACCCTATAGTTCTGTAATTGCACTGCTGGGTATTTACCCTCAAAAACACAAAAACACTGATTCTTTTTTTTTTAAGATTTTATTTATTTATCTGAGAGAAAGTTGAGAAAGAGAGAGATAGCAAGAGAGAGCATGAGCGGGGAGGAGAAGGAGAAGTAGGCTCCCTGCTGAGTAGGAAGCCCAATGCAGGACTTTATCCCAGGACCCTGGGATCATGACCTGAGCCAAAGGCAGAGTCTTAAATGACTAAGCCAGCCAGGCACCCCCAAAAACACTAACTCAAAGGGATACATGCACCCCTATGTTTATACAAGCATTGTTTACAATAGCCAAATTATGGAAACAATCCAAGTGTCCATCAATAGATGAATTAATAGGGGCATCTTGGTGGCTCCGTAGTTAAGCATCTGCTTTCGGCTCGGGTCATGATCCCGGAGTCCTGGTATTGAGCCCTGCCTAGGATCCCTGCTCAGCGGGAAGCCTGCTTCTCCCTCTCCCACTCCCCCTGCTTGTGTTCCCTCTCTCGCTGTGTCACTCTCTGTCAAATAATAAAATCTTAAAAAAAAATAGATGAATTAATAAAGTAGATGTGGTCACACACACACACACACACACACACACACACAATGGGAATATTATTCAGCCATAAAAAAGAATGAAATCTTGCCATTTGCAATGATTGGATGGAGCTAGAGAACATAATGCTAAATGAAGTAAGGCAGTCAGAGAAAGATCAATACCACATAATTTCACTCATATGTGGAATTTAAGAAACAAATGAGCAAAGGGGAAAAAAGAGAGACACACACAAACCAAGAAACAGACTCTTTTTTTTAAAATTTTTTTATTTATTTATTCATGAAAGTCCGAGAGAGAGAGAGAGGCAGAGGCAGAGGGAGAGAAGCAGGCTCCCCACCTAGCAGGGAGCCCAATGCAGGACTCGATCCCAGGACCCTGGGATCATGACCTGAGCCGAAGGCAGACGCTTAACCATCTGAGCCACCCAGGCGCCCCAAAACAGACTCTTAACTACAGAAAAACTGTTGGTTACCAGAGCATAGGGATGGAGAGGATGGGTGAAATAGGTGATAGGGATTAAGGAGTACACTTGTCCTGATGAGCACTGGGAGATGTATGGAATTGTTGAATCACTATAGTGTATACCTGGCACTAATAAAACACTGTATGTTAGCTATACTGGAATTAAAATTTAAAGAAAACACAGAGATTAGGCAACAAATAGAAAGCAGTAATGAATATGTTAGATATTCATCCAACTATATCAATAATTTTAAATGACAGTGGTCTAAATGAACCAATTAAAAGACAGAGATTGTTAGAGTGGATCAAAAAAATAAGACCTAGTTATACATTGTCTACAAGAAGCCCACTTTAAATATAAAGTCACATATAGATTAGAATTAAAATTATAGAGAAAGATATACTAATACTAATCAAAAGAACATTGGAGTAGCTACATTAATTTCAGACAGAGAAGACTTTGAAGCAAGGGAAGTTACTGGGGATAAAGAAAGGCATTATATAATGATAAAAGGATCAATTATTATTCTTTATTCTGAGTATATGTATAGATGTGTGTGTGTTTCAAACATGCACACATGTGTATGGTAATGTTAATTAAAAAAAGGAGGAAAGGGCGCCTGGGTGGCTCAGTTGGTTAAGCGACTGCCTTCGGCTCAGGTCATGATCCTGGAGTCCCTGGATCCAGCCCCGCATCGGGCTCCCTGCTCCGCGGGGAGCCTGCTTCTCCCTCTCCCATTCCCCCTGCTTGCGTTCCCTCTCTCGCTGTGTCTCTCTCTGTCAAATAAATAAAATTAAAAAAAAAATCAGTAACAGAAAGATAACTGGAAAATCTTAAAATCTTAAAAAGATTTAACAATACATGTACAAATAACACATGGGTCAAAGAGAAAATCTCAAGAGAAATTTTTAAATATTCAAACTAAATTAAGAGTTTCATGCTTTACCAAGTGAGATAGCTGGGCAACTTGAACTAAATTAAAATGAAAACACAACCTATCCAAATTTGTGTGATGCATAAAACAGTGCTTAGAGGGAACCTTAAAGCATTGGATGCATACACTAGAAAAGAAGAAATATCTAAAATCAATCATCTAAGCATCCACCTTAGGAAAATAGAAAAAGAAGAGCCAATTAAATACAAAGTAATCAGAAGAAAAGAAATAATAACAATTAGAGCAGAAGTCAATGAAATTGAAAACAGGAAATCAACAGAGAAAATACTGAAACTAAAAGCTGGCTCATTGAAAAGATCAATAAAATCAATAAGCCTCCAGGCAGGCTAACTTAAAAAAGAGAGAATAAAAATTATTAATATCAGAAATGAATGAGGGGAAATTGCTACAGATCCAATGGGAATCAAAAGGATAGTCAAGAAATACTATGAACAACTCTATGTCCACAAATTTGATAACCTAGATGAAATGAACCAATTCCTTGAAAGACATAATCTTCCAAAACTTACCCAAGAAAAACTAGACAATCTGAATAGGCCTACATCTATTAGAGAAATTAAATCAATAATTAATAACCTTCCAATACAGAAAGTCCTAGGTACACATGGGCTTATTGGTGTTTCTATCAAACATTTCAGGAAGCAATTATATCAATTCCCTACAGTCTCTTTCAGAAGATGGAAGCAGAGGGAATGCATGCTAATTCACCATTTGAAGCCAGGTAACACTTACACCAGACAAAAAAATTACAAGAACAAAAAATTACAGATCAATAACTCTCATGAATATACATATACAAATCCTTAACAAAATATTAGTGAATTGAATCTAACAATTTATAAAAAGAATTTACAGCACAACCACAAGGGTTTATTACAGATGTGCAAGGCTGGTCCAACATTTAAAAATTAGTTAACATGATCCCTTACATGAGTAGGCTAAAAAAGATAAGTCACATGATATAAATAGAGGCAGAAAAAGTATTTTACAAAATCCAACAAATTCTCTCTCTCCACTCCTTTTCAACATTCATACCGGAAGTCCCTGCTAATGCTATTATGACAAGAAAAGGAAATAAAAGAAATACAGATTGGGAATTAAGAACTAAAACACTCTTTGCATAGAGATGACATTGTCTATATAGAAAATCCAAAAGAATCAACCAAAAAACTCTTGAAACTAATAAATGATTATAGCAACTATGAAGGATACAAGGTTAATATCCAAAAGTCAATCACTTTCCTATATAACAGCAAAGAACAAATGGAATTTAAAATTTAAAACACAATACCATTTACATTCACACTCCAAAATGAAATACTTAGGGACATATCTAACAAAGTAAGTACAAGATCTATATGAAGAAAACTACAAAACTCTGATGAAAGATATACAAAATAACTAAGTAAATGGGGAGATATTCTATGTTCATGGATAGAAAGACCACATATTGTCAAGATGTCTGTTCTCCCAATTTAATCTACAGATTCAGTGTAATCCCAAACAAAATCTCAGCAAGTTATTTTGTGAATATTGACAAAATGATTCTAAAGTTTATATGGAGAGGGAAAAGATGCAGAATAACCAACACAATATTGAAGAACAAAGCTGGATGACTGACACTACCCAACTTCAAGACTTAACTATAAAGCTACAGTCTTCAAGGCAGTGTGGTATTGATGAAAGAACAGAAAATAGATCAATAGAAGAGAACAGAGAGACCAGAAATAGACCCATATACACATAGCTGATCTTAGATAAAGTAATAAAGGCAATACAATGGAGAAAAGATAGTCATCTCATCAAATGATACTGGAACAACTGGACATCCACATGCAAAAGAAATGAATCTAGAAACAAGACACTACACACTTCACAAAATTAACTCAAAATGGATCATAGACCTAAACATAAAATGCAAAACTATAAAATTTCTAGAATATAGGAAAAAACTTAGATGACCTTGATATGGCAATTGACCCCTTAGATACAACACCAAAGGCATGATCCATGAAATAAATAATTGATAAACTGGACTTCATTATAATTAAAAACTTCTGCTCTGTGAAAAACAATATCAAGAGAATTGGAAGACAAGCCATAGAATGAGAGAAAATATCTACAAAAAATATATCTGGTAAAGGACTGTCATTCAAAATATACAATGAACTCTTATAACTCAACAATAAGAAAGCAAACACCCTGATTTTAAAATGGGCCAAATATAGGGGTGCCTGGGTGGCTCAGTTGGTTAAGCATCCAACCCTTGACTTCAGTTTAGGCCATGATCTCAGGTCTCGAGATTGAGCTCTGTGTTGGGCTCTGGGCTGAGCGTGAAGCCTTCTTAAGATTCTGTCTCCCTCTGCCCCTCCCGTGCTTGTTCTCCCTCTCAATCAATCAATAAAAAATGAGCCAAAGATCTTAAACAATACTTCACCAAAGAAGATATACAAATGGCAAATAAGCATATAAAAAGATGTCCCATACCATATGTCATCAGGGAAATATCAATTAAAACAAGTTCCTTCCACAAACCTCTTAGACTGGCCCCGATCCGTAATACAAACAATGACAAATACTGGCAATAATATGGAGTAACAGGAAATATCATTCATTGCTGGTGGGAATGCAAAATGGTATAGCCACTTTAAAAGGCAGTTTGGTGGTCTCTTTACAAAACTAAACAGATTCTCATCACAAGATCCAGCAATTGCACTTCTTGATTTTACACAAAGCAGCTGAGCTATCAAGGCATAAAAAGTCATGGAAGAAACCTAAATTTCTATTACTAACTGAAAGAAACCAATATGAAAATTTGCATAGTGTATGATTCCAACTACATGACATTCTGGTTAGGCAAAACTATGGAGGCAGTAAAAGAATCAGTGGTTGCCCGAAGTTAGAGGAAAGGGAGGGATGCGAAGGTAAAGCACAGAAGATTTTTAGAGTAATGAAAAGACTCTGTATGACACTATAATGATGGGTACATGTCATTATGCATTTGTGCAAACCCATATAATGCACAATACCAAGAGTGAACTCTAATGTAAACTATGGACTTTGGGTGACAATGATATGTCAATGTAGGTTGGTCAGTTGTAACAAATGTACCACTCTGGTGGGTATGTTGATAACAGGGGAGGCTATGCATGTATGGGGAGGGCGGTATATAAAAAATCTCTGAAACCTTCCTCTCAATTTTGTTGTGATCCTAAGTCTGCTCTAAAAAAAAAAAAAAAGTCTTTTTTAAAAAATTGACCTGTATTTTGATTTTTTATTGTTAAAAAACTCAACGGTGAGGCATTCACCTAGGGGCAATCTATATAAAGATTTTACAATCTTTATAAGATTTCTCCATTAGTCCAAGTAGAGAACCTAAAATAATGAGTAATGCAGAGAACGATGGGACATATGAGAATTCATCAGCTGCAAGAGAAAAAAGATACTTATATGGGTATGATAATAGTCTTCAAATACACTGCTTTGTTGAAAAGGGAATATACTTAATCAGTATTGTCCCCTAGCATTCTGGAGATTCTATGCAAATGTATAAAATAAAACAAAGAGGTGTAAAGTGCAGGATCAGTTTGAAGAACTTTCTGAGTAATAACAGAATATCTTTAATAGACACGGTACTTAGAGAATACAAATTCCATTCATTTACATTCCGTTTCCCATCAAAATCTTATCAACGAGATTATTACTATAATCATATAAATGTAAAATACTTGCTGAAGCTAACAGAAAATACGACCAAACCAGGACTTAAAATTAGTGTTTTTTTTTTTCCTTAAAAGCTGCTGTCTTGAAATATACATTCCATGATTAGTAAAAATTACAATTTAAGAAACACACGAGAACCATCCCTAATGAAAGTAGGTACACACAACTCTTTGATCTGATACAACAACAACTACAAAACTGCAATGGAGGCATCCTTCCCTTATATTGGAAAACCTATAGTCTTCTGTATTTTATTTGTAGAAAGACAGCAAATATAGAATGCTGGAGTACCACTGCTCTGGAAAAAGCGAGGTATCTTTTGTGAAGTATAAAAGATAATGTGGGAAGACAGAGAGTAACTTGAACTGGAAATGAGTTAATTATTCATTATGATCATTTTTTATGGTCATTACATGAGCGTATAAATGTAATTACTTATATTTATGACAGCTTAGCACAAGATTAAGTAAATGGAGGTTTCATTCAGATCAAAAAACAGAAGTTAATTGGGTAGTCAACAAGAAGGATGGACTTTTGAAACAGAAAGACAAACAGTATGACCTCGGTATTGAAGGAATTGGTGTGAAGGAATCAAGTCCCTAGTATTATGGAGTTTATGTGTCACTATGTGAAAATTCAAATGTAATTTATGACATTAAGAAAGATATCAAAGTGTAGAATAAGTTTTCAACTCATCTTCAAGTATGAACTTGTATGGGTGCATAGGGGACTTACCTTAATTCTACTGTCCCATCATCAGCCATAAGCAATCCTCCATACCTGCACCTCACTTTGCACCTTCCAGCACCCCTGCCCCTTGCCCAGCCACCAGCAACCACACTCTTTATGCAGTGGAGACCCAGAGGACCTAGAAGATTTTCTCATTTCTTTTCTCTGCCTTCAGAGTTCAGCAGAAACACCTGTGCCTCCAACTCAGGAGCTATGTCTCAGCACCCCTGCCCCTACCCCTCCTATAGTTTCTGTCATGTACTCCATGACACACGGAATCCAGAAGTTTTCTCTCACTGCTGCCCTATCCTCAGCTGGCAAGAATATGCCTCAGCCTCAAGGAAGGTCACTCTGAGCTCTCCCACTCTTATGTAAGTTAGAGGAACTATTGCCTTGAAGGCTGGAGCACTTGGGCAGGGAGAGTTTCTCTCATCTCTTGCTCTGTCCCAATATTCCAAGTGTGCCCTGATGAAGTCCTATGGGAAGGAGTTGGTGGTTGGGTGCAAGCTCTTTTTGTGGCCAGTGCGCCCTTAGGGATTCTACATCACCACGCTAACCCTCATTAAGCCATAAAAAATTTTTAAAAATTCCTGTTTTTTCTTGCCCTCGTGAATGGATGTTTTCTCCTCCCATCTCTGCTCTACCAGGTTAAAAGCAGATTTGGGTTTCTTCTCTCCTAGGAGTGCGTCACACTTACTGGATTTTGTTCATTTATGTTTCCTTTATGTCCTCAGTTCTAGGAAGGATTTTAAGAAACTATGAGTTTGTAAGTTATCTTACTTTCCTGGTTGCTACACTGGGAATGATGTTCTCTTATACTTTCTTATCCTAAGCAGAGGCAGAGGCATTAAAAGTGGAGGATAATTGTTAATACCACCTTAAAGAATATATTTTAACCAAATATAACAAGCCTGTTGAGGGTAAGGGAAGTATTTCTGCACCTCCATAATTAAGCAGAGTCCCTGCTATAAACGTGTTGATTTTAATTATCAGAGAGCTCTAAGCTTGCATATGCCTAGATAAGCCTATATAGCTATTAGCATCCAGATTCTGCCCATTGCTAGTGAACTCTGTAAAATCCCTGAGCTGAAGAGCCTTTCATATTAGCTTTAATTAGCACTAGATGTATGAAAATATTTCACAAACTTCTTGAATAATTCTAAGTAATATATTCAAAAATAATTCTGCAAACCATGTATCACAGCTTACCAAAAATGCGTGTGATTTTTTTTTCATCTATTTTTGTATAAGCTGCTTCAAAAATCGGAGCTAAAATCACTTAGAAACAAAATTTAAACTGGAACAATGATGCACTGGCCTGGTGATTCTACATTTGGAATTGGAATTTTAAATATTTCGAAGACCAAAAATGAGAAAAAGAATTCTTAACTGATTTTGAATTAGTATTTCATAAATTTGCATAAATCCATTATTTGCTACAGAGTCTTTCTGATGGTCGCTGGTTGAAGACAATAATACAAGTCAAGATTGTACTGTGTTTTCAATGTGCCAAGCACTGTTCTAATCATTTTATATAGCTTAGAATAATTTCTAATTTTAGTTGCAAAACAGTCCAGTGAAGTAAGTACTGCAATTATTACCATTTCACATATGAGGACATTGAAGAACAAAAAGCTAATTAATAACCAAGTTCATACAACTAGTTAGAGACAGAGTCAATTGATCCAGCTCTAGAGTCTATATATTTTCCCATTTTAAGTACCTCGAATTAGCAAAATTATAGATCAAACCACATCTCTAAACTATTAGTTAAAACAATGTAACTTTATAAGGTTTTTACATTTATGTTTGAAATAGCAGTTCTCCTGCTATGAATTTAAGTATATTTCAAATCATAATCACTGATTTTCTTTACAATTAATTCAATGTTATATACTAGATATTTATTACAATTAGCATTTCTGTTCATAAAAATTTTACTATGTATTTGCTCTATTTTTATAATTATTAAATTTACTTGAAATCAAAATATTTTAATGTGGTTATCCTCAAGGTTTAACTTACAATCCACTTAAAAAAAATTCCCAATGTAAAAACACATGTTTATTTACAATGATGTATTTTTATCATTATTTTTACAGTGGCATTGGAAATGTTCTCATGGTCCTAAATAGATATGCGGCAGTCTCTTTATTACTATAAACGACCTAATCATCCCATCGAGTACATTTAACATTTAACGCTATCTCAGCTTTGCCCAACTTTTAAAATATATTCTCATTTGAAGCTATAAAAAGATAAAGTAGAGGGATGAGATGAGATTCCCCCCTCCCTTTACTCTTTCCTACAACATGAGTCTCATGTTGGCTCTTGCATTGGACTCTACTGAGGCACAGCTATTCTCTTCTTAGGGAGAGTGCCCGCCAGTGTTTACTGATGTGTGGTTAGTGTGCTCCCCTCCCTGGGAATCCTATTGGTTTCTGCTCCTAAAGTATGTAGCTGGGGAACTAACAGTCTGTTTGTGTTAATCTGCTTCATTCTCAGCATTTCCTAACTCAGAGCTACATAGATATTCCCTGACCTGGGACAATATTCTGAGGTCTGGCCATGGCTTTCTAATCTAGACAGCCTGTCCTGAACTACTGATTACAAAGCTATTGTGCACCCTCCTTGGCAACACATTTGGAAGTGACTGAAGTTAATCTCGATAATCATCCCCCCCGCCTCCACTACAGATGTGTTTTGTACCTCCACACACCGTGGGCTGAATTACCCTAGAGGGTCATCTCCTCCTAGGGTTCGAGAAAGGAAGTGTGATAAAACCCTTCCTGCATTTAGTTTTCCCTTCAATCTATCTAACAGATCTAGCCACAAAGGACTCTAGTTCAGAAAGGCAAGGGAGAGAATGACATGAATCATCACCTCTTATATCTCCTGTCTCCAACTCCTTCTTTTCTCCTGTCTACAAACTACAGGTATTGAAGTCATTCAGGTATTTCTCCTTTTCTGGCAGAGATTTTCCATCTATTGTTTCTGATTCCTGATTGATCATAAATCTTTTTTTCTGGATTATAATAAAGTTCAATGTCCCTTAGAATCACTTTACTTTTTTTGCAAAATAATTGCATATAATTTTACCAAGGTCAAACTTTCAAGAATTTATCTTTGAAAATTTCAAGTCCCTGAACACTAATTTGTACACTCTCTAATGATTCAGTAACCATCCAGTAATTTCTTAGAAACACATGGATGCCTCTGAATGTAAAGATGTTATGCGTCCTCTATGCAAAAGGCAAAACAATAGAACAACTTTAATACATTTCCAAAATTTTTATCTTTTCAAAAACATGATACATTTTTGTTAAAAAGTAGTTTTCTACTTTGTAGCCACATCATTTTCTAAGACAAGACTGAAGAGGAACAGAAATGTATGAGCAACTTCAATGACAATTTCTCTAGAAAGTCCTATTCAACAATAAAATAAGCCATTGCTGCCATCATCATGAAAGCTTAACAGAGTAATATTTTTCTTATCCATGTTATGGATAGAATAAGAAGATTTCTACCCAGAATAAATTAATACAGAAAGAGATATAAAAGAGATTTAATATAAAATAAATTAATTTTATTTCAATTAGCAAGAGGCTTGATATAAATATCACATGAGCTTAGTCATTTGTCAGCAGAAGCATTCTCATTGACAGTCTTATATTTGGTCTAAATAGAGTAATATAAGTATTTGGCTTAAATTACATTTGGTCTATAAATATTTGGTTTTGAATAAATCCCTGGTAATACACCAAAATCCCTCCACCTCCACCTTGACCTAAAGAATCTGTAGAACCTCTATGTTGATAGAATTAAACATAACTTTCAAAGTGGGTTCCCCTCTCTCCCTGTCCATTGAACAAGGCTTATATTTTCAACAGTTGGTCTTAAATGATGAGACTTCTTTTTAGTGGAAATAATACTATTGCTGCAAAAATGCAATGGTAAGCCTGTGTTAGTTGAGTCTTTGTGAGATATGTGAGGTTGTCAGGTTCCAACCTTCTAGAGAAGAAGGTAAAGCTATTTAATAATACCACATGGGTGAATAAGAAAGGTCTAAGAGATAAATGGGAGAATTAGAAAGATGACAAGACAATGTGGCTCAATCTACAGCCCCATGAACCCAATTTACACCTGTTTCCTTTCTGATAATCAAGTAACCATTAAATTATTATTAGTTTATTATTATTAATCTAATATTTATATTTTTAATTTTCTAGAACTCAATTTTTTTCATGGTAGATGTTGTTTTATGGATATGATTTACTGACAAATCTTCCCAGGATATTTTACTATACTTCTTATGCTATTCAGTAGAGCTGTCCACAAGTATTCTCCGCCCCCCACACTCCACCCCCGCCTTTGTCCAAGTATGTAGTAGGATACCACTTACACACTCTCTTTGGAGTTAAATGTGAACATGAGACTTGCATTGCCAATAAAATGTTAGCTGAGTGGCATGAGTAATATCCTAGGATGATTCCACTCTCCCTCTTTTCCTTAGAAATTGTTACTAGAGTGCTCGCTTCGGCAGCACATATACTAAAATTGGAAAGAAATTGTTACTAGAAATGTTCTAGATATTGGCTATTCCATCAGTTTGGGTTACAGAATGAGAATGAGAAAGATCAGAAGCCCCAGAGATAAAGCTGCACACTGCATATTTGTAGACATCGTTGTTCTAAGCCACTGAAAATTTAGGGCTGTCTGGTAATGACTGATGTATATGCTATACTTTTTTTTCCCTAAGTATCAATTACCGAATATGGTGTCTTGATTTTTATGGTGTTGGATTTTTTTCCTCAAATATTAGTTGTTTATTTGCAGTCTTAGTTTTTTTTTTTTTTAGGTTTATTTTATTTATTTTAGAGAGAGAGAGAGAGCGCATGAGTGGTGGGGGCGGGTAGGGGCAGAGGGAGAGAGAGAATCTTCAAGCAGACTCTCTGCTGACCGTGGAGCCTGACACGGGGCTGGATCGCAGGACCCTGAGATAATGACTTGAACCAAAATCAAGAGTTGGCCACTTAACCAACTGCGCCACCCAGGCGTCCCTGTGATCTTAGTTTTATTGACTCTTTATCTTTGATGAATAAAATTTCTTCTTCAAGGGAATGTAAAAGAAGGGTAGCACTGTGGTCTCAGCAGAATATGAATTAGTCTGACTAAGTGATACATAATGCTTAAGTTGGATGGCTAAGAGTAGAATGCACAGTCCACCTTTTCTATTCCATTCCTCTATCTTTGTTGTAATCTGGGTTACATTGGGTTCTTTTCTGCTTCTTTCTCAAACCCCAATATTTATACTCAGAACACTTCTCAGAGAGTAGTTCACAATTTGAAAGCAGTTTTCAAAATTTAACCTTGGGGTAAATACTGCTGCTTGCTGCTCATGATAAGGTGAGTACAGTACCCATCTGTCCTTAAAATATAATCCTAATTAATTATTCTGACAACTGGTCCTGAACCTCCAGATCCTTTTGTGTATGCTGTCTCTGAACTTGAAAGTTTTTTTAATAGCTTTTTACATCTATAGTAGTTTCTTGCTAAATGTGCTTTGACCTGTGGATTTTTCTGCTTTTTCCCATTCCTGCAATACGATTTCACTTGCTTTCGATTTTCCAAGAGTTCTTCAAAAATGTTCTTCTGTCAACGGCATACTTGTTTTTCCTCCAAATATGTGTTAATTGGCTATTTTTAAGTGTTTTTTGTTTGTTTTATTTTTTAGTACTCTCTACACCCAACGTGGGACTCATGACCCCAAGATCAAGAGTCACATGCTGAGCTAAACAGGAGCCCCGCTGACAGCATACTTTTCTAAATTTCCAGAGTTACTATAAATTTATTTTATTATTTCATGGCATGCTTGTAATTTTAAGATATTCTTAGTGAAAAGGGTAGAAACAGAGGCTATTAATCTCTCGTTATAATTTCCAACTTGCGGGACGCCTGGGTGGCTCAGTTGGTTAAGCGACTGCCTTCGGCTCAGGTCATGATCCTGGAGTCCTGGGATTGAGTCCCGCATCGGGCTCCCTGCTGAGCAGGGAGTCTGCTTCTCCTTCTGACCCTCCCCTCTCTCATGTGCACACTCTCTCTCACTCATTCTCTCTCTCTCAAATAAATAAAATCTTAAAAAAAAAGAAAAAAAAATAATTTCCAACTTGCATTCCTATTTATAATGTGTTCATGTTATCATTCATGTTTTACATGATATATTGAAACAAAGTAGCCAAGTATAATGTGAACAAGTAAATTATAATTTTTTTTTTATGGTAGGGACTCACAGTAGAAGCCATATATTCACTGAGCACCTAACAATTTTGGAACTTCTTTTTTAACTATTTAATTCTGATTATCACTTCATGTCATTAAAATGCTGGTAGAGAAGTCTAATTTAACCTCTCTCTTTTAACAAATAAGTAACCCATTAATCAGGGAGTGAAATGACCTCCATGAGGCCATTTCCTGAGGTTTCCCATGATCAGGACTGGAACATGGCTTCCAAGTCTTAGGCCAAAATTTACTTTCATTTTTAAATCCCTATTTCATTATCTCTTTGACTATTGGGCAAACTGCTATTTGTGAGAACATGGAAAATTAATTTTTAAAGAAAATGAGTTTTAAAATACTCAAATTTATGTGTATATATATGTATAGTTCTTATATATGTATGTGTGTATATATGAATAGTCCTTATATAATAACTTACATAATAATATATAATAGGTTATATATATTTTTTCAAAATCCTGTGGACTTAAATTTAGTATTTCTCTAACTGAATAAACCTACAAATACAATTAGCTGAAACTTCTATTTCTCTTTGCCTTTAAAACCTGAGTTTCACTTAATGGCTACCATTTAATTATTCATGATAAATGGCCTTGAGAATAAAGAAATTAAAGTAAATAATTAAAGAATAAAGGAAAATCAATCATTTCTCAACATTTTCTTTTTAAACCTAAAAATCTCATTGTAGGTCAACTTTGTTTTACATGAAACAACGTTAGCCAAGTATGTATTGATGAGCTGTCTGTGTCCTACTTTTGCGGTAGCTTTGAAAAGAGTGCCCTAGGGCGCCTGGGTGGCTCAGTTGGTTAAGCTACTGCCTTCGGCTCAGGCCATGATCCTGGAGTCCCTGGATCGAGTCCCGCATCGGGCTCCCTGCTCGGCAGGGAGTCTGCTTCTCCCTCTGACCCTCCCCCCTCTCATGTGCTCTCTCTCATTCTCTGTCTCTCAAATAAATAAATAAAATCTTTAAAAAAAAAAAAAGAAAAGAAAAGAGTGCCCTAAAAACATCATATTTCTCTAATCCCTAAGGCAGAAATAAATTTTTTTGAATTTTTATCCTTCCACAGTCACATCACTGGCTCAAACTTGTATCGTTCAAATATACATTACTTGGGAGATATTTCAAAATAAAGCAAAAAAAGTCATCACTGTGGCCAGCACACAAGTAACAGCATATATCAATTTTCAGAAATATCTGAGTTCAGGTATCAAATGAGAACACATTATCCAAGGAAAGAATCTTTAATGTAATGCTCATGGCAACACATTACACACTCACTTATTTTATAACTAAAAGTATTTTTAATTTTTTTCACATTATACTGGGCAAGAAAATATATTCTTTTTTTTTTTTTAAAGATTTTATTTATTTATTTGACAGAGAGAGACACAGCGAGAGAGGGAACACAAGCAGGGGGAGTGGGAGAGGGAGAAGCAGGCTTCCTGCCGAACAGGGAGCCCGACGTGGGACTCGATCCCAGGACCCTGGGACCATGACCTGAGCCGAAGGCAGACGCTTAACGACTGAGCCACCCAGGCGCCCCAAGAAAATATATTCTTGACTAAATAAATAGGTATATTTTTTCTACTAATCTCTAGTATCTATTGTATCTTGAGTGTCATAACACATTTTAATATGTTCTTCATTCTTCAAGTCATTTAGATTTGAAATTATGCACTGTATATTCATTCACCCTTTACAACGTATCTTTTCATCACTAATGTTTAACCAAATCCTACCAGGAATGTTGGCTAATGTTGAAGAAGAGATTTAATCCTCCTCCAGCTCTCCTAAATTTAGGAGAAATATTTCTGGTAGGAGAAAAGCACTGCAATACTTTAGGATAAAAAAGTTCTAAGAGAGAAATTATTTATTGAATTGAATTTTAATTGAAATGTATAGTAAAAACAGCTATTTTGAAGAAGGAATAAATGTAAATTTTGTCATAATTTTTCTCCTAAATTGTAAATAAATAAAACAAAGGGCTTATAAAAATTGACAAAAATCAAATTATGAACACTGAACTAGACATTCCAATAGATTTTAAATATTGAAAAGCTTCATAGATGACATTAATCCTTAAGTTTTAGATCCTCAAATGCAATCTAAAGGCAATTCAGATTATGTATAATGTTTGGACCTATGAGGACATAATTTTATTGGCACCTAATTTAGCCATTAATATAGAGCTCTTAAATCAGCCACCTTGGCACTTTAAAATGTTTCAAGATTATTTTTTAACTAATAAGATGCTGCTCTATTAATCCAAGTTTTTTGTCTTTAATTCCTTGTAGATTTAACAAAAATTCTGCATTTTCTGAAAAAATTTCAAACATATCATACAAATTCTGAAACAATGTTACACTTAAGCTTCAATTAAATCTGAAAAGATTATCTAATGCAAGATAAATTATTACTTGAACTATTGTAAATTCTTGCTAATAATACAAAACTGTTCTTAATGCATTACAGAAAGAATACAGTGTGCCAGCTACCCAATTCTATTATTTCAAGGAAATGTAATTAAATTGGGTATCAACTCTTTCTGTTACCATTGACTCATTTCTAATTAACACACTTGTACTAAAAAAAAAAAATATCAAAGAAATGCTCTGGCTGAGTTCATCTTCTCATTAAAAGGATTATTACTTCAAACTGAGTCAAGAGTTGCGTTTTTTAATCTCCAAAGGGAAAAAGTATGCTATCAAAATGATTTAGTATGAAGGATTCAAATTGCAATTTAAAAAAGTATACATGGGGTCTGGTAGATCCTCTACTAGTGAACCTAATAAAAAAACTATTATAATGAATTGTTGAGACAGAAAGATTGATGAGGATTCTTACCTATCCTTTCTGTTAAAAAAAAAAAAAAAAAAAAAACTTGGTTGTGAATAGCAGCATACTGTACATCTTTCTTTTGATACAGATTAAAACCAAAAAAGAACTCTACGTTACCAGCGAAGCCTCTGAAGAAAAATATCATTTATATTCAGTACATCAGAAATAAGACATATAATGTATTCTGAAAGCAAATCAATTTTACTTTAAAATTAAAAGATTAAAGGGATGAAACAACATCATTTCTGAAGTTATCAGTCTATGGTATCATTACTAATTAATAATTAATAATATAGATTGGTAACTATGTAAATTTCACATTCCAATTTCAACATGATGTGGGGGCAGAGCACAGAGGATTTTTAGAGCAGTGAAAATACTCGATATGATATCATAATAGATAAATGTCTATACACATTTTTCCAAACTCCTAGAATTACAACACCAAGAATGAACCCCTAAGGTAAACTAGGACTTTGGATGATTTTGTTTCAGTGTAGGTTAATCAGTTTTAACAAATGTACCATGCCGCTGGGAGATGTTGATAACATTAGTGTTAATGTCACACATGTATGGGGCAGGGGACACCTGTGCCTCCCTTTCCTGTTTGCTTTGATCATAAAACTACTCTAAAAAAACTAAGTCTTAAAAAATTGAGATGGGTAAACATTTTACTTATAAGTATAATGCATTTGGCAGCCCAACGTTAAAAATGTGAGTGTGTGCGTGGGTGTGTTTGTGTATGTACATGTGTCTTTTTGTGTACACACAATTCATATATCACAATTCATTGATGGCAAATATGGTAAATTTATTTTTGAGACTGTGTGAGTGATTTAGTGTCAGAACAGGTTTGAACTCATTGGTTGCCAAGCATTTAGCATGTCAAATCTGAGCAGTTAAATCTAAAATGGTTCCCCATCCCTATACAAATATTTCCACCTTTCAGATTTGGGGTAAAAAAAACAACTCTACTCTTGTAACAGAAGGCAGCTATCAACTATAAGAGAGTATAAATTTAGACTTAGAATTTCAGTTCTGTCACTTAGTAGATGGATACAATTGTTTAAGTAACAGTATATCTAACTTTCAGTCTTTTCATCTATAATGAGGATAAACGATATCCTACCTTCAATGTTGTTTGTAATAAAAATAGCTAAAAATTATTGGGCACCATCTCTGTGTATAGCATGGTGCCTTGTAGGCATTCTATATAATTAGCATAACAATCCTTTCAAGTCATTTTTAGCCATGCTTTACCGATAAAAGACCTTAGAACTAGTGAGATTAGGGCGCCTGGGTGGCTCAGTCGTTAAGCGTCTGCCTTCGGCTCAGGTCATGATCCTGGGGTCCTGGGATCGAGTCCCACATTGGGCTCCCTGCTCGGCAGGAAGCCTGCCTCTCCCTCTCCCACTCCCCCTGCTTGTGTTCCTGCTCTAGCTATCTCTCTCTCTGTCAAATAAATAAATAAAATCTTAAAAAAAAAAAAAAAAAGAACTAGTGAGATTAAGTAACTTGCCCAAAGTCACACAGCTAGGAAGCCGCAAAGCCAAGAACTGAATCTCAGATTTTTTTTTCCTCAAAAGCCCATTCTCTAAACCACCAGCAAAATGAGAAAAACATGAAATGTTCTCAATGTACTAGAGGTGTTTGATTAATGTTACTTATTATTATATCTTTCTTCCTTTACCTTGAAAAAATATTCTGATAATCTCCCATTTAAAAATATGGCAAGTCAGTGTAACAAAGGTTCTTGGGGTAAGAAAAAAAAAGGTTCTGCTAAACTTATAAAAGTATAAAGCCACCTTACCATAAAAGAGTGACTACATTCATTGACACAGGTCCTTTCAGTTAACCTTTCAGTTCTTTGTAGTCAACTATATAGAATCTATTTCAAAATATATGAAAACTCAGATAGTTGCTTTCACTTGCATTAGCACAAAATAAAATCTCATGCCGAATGACACCATTTCAAGAAATATATATTTTCAAAGGTTATTATCCATGTTCAAAGAGAAATGAAATATTTTAAAATGCTTTATGTTCCTTTGATTTTCAAATCACATTCTATAGATCATAAAAATCTTTAGAAAAGGATGTTCTGAATGATAGTGATAGGAAATGCAATTGTAAAGATATGTCAATTATGTAGTATTTGGCAATATCAAATGCATTTGGCTTAACATACTCAATGATAATTGTGGAATGTTTTGGTAAAAATAACCTGACTCTTTAAGTAATGTTCAGGCATAAAGTGCTTGTAATGGCCATGAGATTTGGAAGATGAGTGACTCAGAGAAAGCTATAATCAGAGACAGAATCATTCTGGCCAGTATGATCAAGAAAGTAGGAGCAGTACAATAAGCTATAGCTTAGTTATAAAAGTAGGCACATATATACTGTCATTTATACCATAGACCAGAGATTTTTTGTCTTTTTCCCCTCATTGCTCTATTCCAAATACCTATACAATGTATATGCTCAATAAATATTTGTTAAATGAATTACCTTATTCAACAAAAACCTATTGAATACCTCACATAGGGAATTATTACAGATGTAAATGAAATATGACAGGTGTGAATGAAACATGACAGGTGTCTTATTAGGAGTATTACAGAAGTAAGACTCGGGAATATTGCAGAGAGAGTAATTATGTATTGTTGAGGGAATTACAGGTCATAAAGTTGAGTAAAGCTTATTTTCCTAGAATTTGTGACCTGCTCTTGCTTCAAGATTCTGGAATCTAATGCTACTCGTGAAAAATTAAAATGGAATCAAGAAAGTGAGACATAGAACCCGAGACATAGACTAAAATGCCACCATGATGGGAAAAATCCCATACACATCTCCCAGACCCATACCTGTCTCTTTGAGTTCAGAGATTTTGAGGTGTATCTTGGCAGTGGTCAATAATCAAGGGCTCCAATCCAAAGAATATGATAGTGGCTACTGGTCATCCGACACTGAATTTGGGCCAAGTCAGTAAAGAATTTGAGGGACAAACCTAATAGAGATGTGCAGTAAATAGTTGTGACAACCGATATAAAGTTAAGGAATAAAACAGAAGAAAATATATTTGGGTATAATAAACACTTTTGCATGACATAAAAGCCATGGAACAACATGCACAGTATACACCAAAGACAGATGCCTACGGAACAGCAATATTTAGAGTAATGGTGGATGAAAGCAAGCTGCTGAGGATTTTAAGGAAGATCCAAAGGAGAACCAACAAACTAGGTTGCAGAAACCAAAAACATAATAATTTCAAAACACATTCTATATACTGACGCAGGTTCAAATAATAGCAACATAGTTTATATCACTTTAACCCCCATGTTGGCAAAAATTCTAGACTATGGAATATAAATACATATACAGCCCAAAGGCACTGGACAGAAATCAAAAGCAGGCTAAAAGTGGAGCAGACAAAAACACTGAAAGAAAGGAAAAGCAGGGGCACCTGGGTGGCTCAGTCTGTTGAGCGGCTGCCTTCGGCTCGGGTCATGATCCCCGGGTCCTGGGATTGAGCCCCGCGTCGGGCTCCCTGCTCAGTGGGGAACCTGCTTCTCCCTCTCCCTCTGCCTCCCCCATGGCTTGTGTTCATGCTATCTCTCTCAAATGGATAAAATCTTTAAAAAAAAAAAAAAAACAACGAAAGGAAAAGCAGTGATAAGATCCCATTAACCAGGTTTTTATTGTGAGAGTACTGCTCAGCCCATATGGCACCCAAAGAATAGAGATCTGGTAGAAAATGGACATCCAATTGGGTTGAGGTATCACAGGTGAAGTTTGGGACTTTCAGAACAGATAAAAGTCTAAGGGAGAAATACAAGAAAGATTCCAAATTTCTGAACTATGCATGTGAAGGGAAGGCTCCCAATAGCCAGGATAAAACAAGAGCAAATAACCTTAAAAAACTGATGAGACATCTCAGCAGTTGCTCAATGGTTGGAAAACTACATTTGGAGTTCAAGTCCTGCCAATTTGTATGGGCTTGGTAATCATTTTGAATTTTCCATTGAAACCCTGGAAAGAATATTCTAGGAATAAAAGCAATACCAAAAGAAATCTGTCCCAATAAAGCTACAACCCAGCCTCCATGAAATGAAGTAGACCATCATTAATATAAGCATTTGCTAAAATAAAGCCCCGTACTCTTTAGATAAAGATTTTGGATTTTTGGATTCTCCAACTTAAAATAATGAATATAGATTCTAATGTTACTAGGCTTCCAAAAAGACAGAAAATTATGGCCTATAGTAAAAATAATCACGAAACAGAAATTAGCCCCCACAAATGACCTCAATTGAAGTAACCATTAACTAAGGGGGCACCTGAGTGGTTCAGTAGGTTAAGCATCTGCCTTCAGCTCAGGTCATGATCTCGGGGTCCTAGGATGGCCCCCCTCATTGGGATCCCTGCTCAGTGGGGAGTCTGCTTCTCCCTCTCCTTCTGCCCCTCCCCCTGTTCTTGCTCACTCTCTCTCAAATAAATAAACAAAATCTAAAAAAAATTTTTAAATAACCATTAACTAATGTTAATATCATATTTAGCATAATATTAAAGAATTTGAAGAAACATATAGGTTTAATTGTTAAAGAAATGGGAAATTGCAGGAGAGATGCAAAAATTTTAAAAATAACCAAATGCAAGTACTAGGAATGAAAAACGTAATATATGCAACCAAAAATTCATTGCATGCAATTAATAATAGATTGGAAACTGCAGAGGAATGGATCACTGAACTTGTAGACAGGTCAACAGAAATTATTCTCACTGAAACACCTAATAATAGAGCTTTGAATTTCTGAATGCATGAAGCAAAAATTGTCAGCACTAAAGGGGTAAATATAAAAATTCATAATCATATTCCAATCATATTTAGAGATTTATTTTTACACCCACTCTTAGTAAGTAGAAAACAAAATGTTTAAGAAAGTTTGGCTTTAGAAAATTTCAACAACACTATCAAACAATTACTTCATCCTCATTCTTAGACTCTTTTTTTTTAAGATTTTATTTATTTATTTGAGAGAGAGAATGAGATAGAGAGAGCATGAGAGGGGGGAGGTTCAGAGGGAGAAGCAGACTCCCTGCTGAGCAGGGAGCACGATGCGGGACTCGATCCCGGGACTCCAGGATCATGACCTGAGCCGAAGGCAGTCGCTTAACCAACTGAGCCACCCAGGCACCCCTCATTCTTAGACTCTTAAACTGCTGCAGGATTCACATTCAATACACTCTAAGTACATAAGGAATATAAAATAGACCATATGCAAAGCCATAGAACATTATCAAAAAATGTCAAAGAATGTAATCACACAGATCATGTTTTTTGGAAAATAGATGTAATATAAAATGATTAACAATAAGACATCTCCAAAACCTCCAAATATTTATAAATTAAACAAAATGCTTCTAATACCCTAATGTACCCATATTTATGACTAAGACTCATTGTTAAAATATAAATACTTTCTAAAATGTTACATAGATTCAATGTAATCCTAATCAATAGACTTCTTTTATAGATATTGACAAGCTAATTCTCTATTTTATATGAAAATGCAAAGGATTTAAAAGAGCAAAATAATTCTGAAAAGGAAAAATAAAATTGAAAGGTTTATGGGCTGATTTTAAAGGCTACCATAAAACTACAGCTATCATGATTGTGTTACTCACTTAAGGATAAACATTTAAATCAATGAATCAGAATGGAAAGCATGAAAATCAACCCACACATACATGGTCAATTGATTTTTGACAAATGTATCAATATAACTCAGTGGAGAAATAACAGTGTTTCCAACAAATCATGCTGGAAAAATTATAAATCTATATGGGGAAAGATTTACTTTAGCCCCTACCTCACATCATCCACAGAAATCTATTTAAAATAGATTTATAGACCCAAATGCAAAAGCTAAAAATATAGAGCATCTAGGAGACAACTTAGAATATCTTCACAAAGCCTTGAGATAGACGTTTTTTTTAATAGATAAAAAAAAAAATTCTAAGCAAAACCTAGAAGAAATAAAAGTGACAAAATCGGGCTCATTAAAATTAAATTTAAAAAAGCAAAATAAAGCCCACAATGAAGAACATATATAAACAAACATATGAAATATATATGTATACATATGAACTCCTACAAATCAATAACACAGTGAACAAATCACTCACCCATTAAAAATAGTTAGACAATCTGAACAACAGACACTTAAAAATGAAGATGTATGAAAGTCCAACAAGCATAAAAAAAAGTTGCCCACCATCATTTGTCATATGAGTGATAAAAATTTAAGAGTGATAAAAATTAAACAGAGAGATGCCCCTAAATATCCAATTAAGAGACTAAGATGAAAAAGATTATTGAATGAAATATGGAATAATTGATAGTCCCTCACTAGTTCTTGTGAGGATATACAATGATACAACCTTTTGAAAAACTCTGGCAATATCTTTTAAATTTGAATATAAAACCACTTTATACTCCAAGAATTCCTCACTGAGACATTTATCTCCTCAAAAAAAAAAAAAAGAAAGAAAATGTATGTACATAAAAGGATTCATCTGAGAATGTATATAGCAGCTTTAATCACCATAGGGCAAAACTCAAAAGAGCCCAAGTGTCCATCAACAGGAGAATAAATAATACATTTTGGTATATTAATGAGGTGATATATTACATTCCAATAAAAATGGAAAAATAACTGAAGCATGTCATACCACAGATGCATCTCAAAAGTATTAACTTGATCCAAATAATCCAGATACAAAAGTGTACATACTCTATAATCCCATTTAAGTAAAATTCAGGAACAGACAGAATTAACTTGTGTAGTAGAAATCACAGCAGTGCTTACGTGTGGGGAGAGGATGACTGATTGAAATAAGCATATGGAAAACTTACAAGCTGATGTGAATACACTATCTCCTGACTGGGGTGGTACTTTCACACGGGGTGACACGGGTTACTCAGAGATAATTAAAAACTCATACCTTTTATTTTATGAAAATTGTTGTTCCCATAATACATAATGCAAAGACTATGTTGGAAAAAAACTAAAAAGTGATATTTGCATTTTGAAATAAATTTCTATGGTGAACTCTGCCACAGAACTATCTTTAGGGTGGTCACAATAGATGTCAGACTATAATAATTTAAGGAGTGAATGACAAGTTATATTCATAATTAGTTAATTCATTCAACATCCATATTTTTTGCTGGACTCTGTTCAGGCACTGAGGATACAGTGATCAAGAACAAAATTCTGCCCTCAAGGGACTTATATTCTAGTAGAAAGAGACAATGAATAAATGAGACTATATTGAGTGCTATAAAATGATTAAGTTGGGGCGCCTGGGTGGCTCAGACAGTTAAGCGTCTGCCTTCAGCTCAGGTCATGATCCCAGGGTCCTGGGATCGAGCCCCGCATCGGGCTCCCTGCTCAGCAGGAAGCCTGTTTCTCCCTCTCCCTCTACCTGCTGCTTTCCCTGCTTGTACACTCTCTGTCAAAAATAAATAAAATCTTAAAAAAAATAAAAAATAAAAAAATAAAATGATTAAGTCACTCAAGAGAGAACAATAGGGAAAAATAATATGAAACTTGAAACTCAAATAACCTTTCAAATGGCCTATCTCTTCTTCCATAAAGCAATTAATTTCTATAGGCCACATTATCTTTATTTTTTAAATGAAAAGACTAATCTAGAATATTTCTAAATTCTTTGTGCTCTAAAATCCTGAGCTTATTTTCATTATATTTTATTATGCACATTTTCCCACAAAGATTTTTGTCCTTTTCTATTTGTCCTAGAGCATACTTTGAGTTGCCAAAAATAAATTAATCTGATTTCTATTATTCTAAATCATATTTGTTTAAAAAGATCATGACATATTCATGTAGCAAAATAGGTTTGTTTCATTTTCCTATGTCTGAAAACGAAAACAAAAAAATCTGTGTGTGTGTGCATCTGTTCGTGTGCAAAAGCATGATCATGTATGAAGCAATGTCAATAAGATTCCATAGATTATTTGGGAGCCGTTCTCAGAAATGAAGGCAGAGCTCTAGGAGGATCTAGTCATATCATTAGTCATTTGATAAAAATGATTAGTCCATTCATTCACCAAATTTTCACAATTAATGTTATTATTCCAAAAAAACATTAGGCAATAACATGAGTCATATTTGTCAGGCATGCATAAATGAAAGTTTTTATTGCTATTTTATTAAATTACTGAAATGCCCTTTTGTGGGAATTAAAAAATAAAATTTTGCTATAATTTTCCTTGAAAATTGTGTTGGGAGTTTTGAAAATAATAATGCATATAATCACTGTTGAATTACAAAGAGAATTCTGCATGTTTTGTTGCCATATTAAAATGGAATAAAATGTTAATCATTGCAGATTAGTTCCTGATTAACACAATAATGCAGAAGGAACTGGCAACACTATGGCAGTAATTTAATTAGTATTTAAATTCTTATAATTCTTTACTTTTACATCCTACTTTCTTTCCATAACCTAGTTTTTAGATTCTCATTTGAGCTCAAAAATTGGTGGGCCCAGTAAAATCACTGCAGTTACCTTAATAAGTAAAAGGAAATATTTTAAATACAAATATGCACACTCTGCCTCTCCATGCCCTCTCAGCTAGACAATTATGATTAAACTGGACTGCCCCTATGACTTCTTAATTATACTTAAACTAGAATTTTATCTTCATGCTCAGAATGCCTGCTTAAGCATGTTGTTGACAAAGTAGTTTGCCAAACATCTTACAAAGAAGTGGCCAATTTAAACAAAGCATTATGATGCATTAAACAAGGTTACTTGAACTCATCTGAGAATTTTAATAAACAATGACATTTTATAAAATAATCTTTTTATATAAGAAATTATAAATAAGGTTGAATTTGCTGTACTCTATTTCATAACTGAAATAATTGTTATAAAACAAATATAAATAACCTTAATTTGCATTTAACATATGAGTACTGATTCTTGAGGATGGCATGGTGCTTCACCTTTCTCTAATTAACAATAGTGCTTTTGAGAGCAGTTGAGAGAATAACTATAATGCCTTTTCCCACAGACCCAGGCACAGAGAAACAAAACACACTTAATGGTCAGATAATTTTCTGCCTGCAAAAATGTGCTGAAATATGGTAAAAATAGGACCAAATGCAGTAAAACTGGTTTAATATCAGTAATATCACTTCTTTTTTGATTGAGAGATACCTTTGGTAGTCTCATTAGAAAAAAAAATTATAGTACTCCCATTCCAACTCATCTTCCATCCTCCCCTTCTCTTTTCCCTGCTTCTCTTCAGCAAAATGCAAACTGAAATAAAATAACTTCATTGCATTGGAAGTATATTTTCTACACGAGCTAAAATTTAAGTCAGTCTTTACAGAGATTAGCTATCTCTTTTGGTCACACAGAAAAAAAACCACCTGCTAAAAATTGAAGTAAATTGAAAATGTGTTCGTAAATTTAAAGAGTAAAGTTCAATTCTGCTCAAACACTAAATTTCAATGAAAGACTCCCCGTGATTGGAATAAGAAAGAGATAGTTTGAGTTTTTCCTTGACCTGGAAATGCACACATTATCTTTGATACTCAGTCAATTCTGAAATTCTCTTCTGATGGAAAAGCATAATGAAAATGCTTTCTCACAAGAGTGTTTATTAATAAATAGAATCCATGCCCCCACCACAGCTCTTGTTTATCTAGCATAGGCTTGTGCAAAGCAGTATTGAGCTTTTCCAGTATTCCTTGAGTTGAATTCAAGTCACACCACTTCTTCTGTATACTCTAAATAATGTGTCATCACAGGCAAAACCTAGGACTCTGGAGTAAGCCAGGACAAAATAAGAAATGCATTTTAAAATATTAAGATTCTCCAAGCAAAATCATATTTAGTGAAATCTTCAGTTTTCCTGCTTTTGTTTTCCTGCCAAAGTTGCTAAGACTTTGACACCCTTTACTGCATCTTATAAAAGACTTAAGAAATAAGAGCAGCATTTACTCAACAATGTCCACTAAGTATTTACCAGGGGCCATTAATTGTGATTCTGTCAAGCACTGGGGATATAGCAATGATGAGGACATGTATGAATCTGGCCCCATGGGGCTTCCTTAGGAATATGCCTAACAGAATATAATGAAATAAAGAAATGGGTACAGAAACAGCAGGCTGTGAGAACTGCCATGAAGAAAACTATCATAGTAACAGAATAGAGAGCACAGATTTGGAAGTTATTGAGAGAGGGAAAAGCCAACCTGTGCAGGTAATCCCTTAGATAAGACATGAGGATTAGAGAAAGTCAAAGAGTCAGAGTGTTCCATAAAGAGGAAAAGTATGTATAAAGTCCTGAACTGAGAAACCAGAGAAAATCAAGAATCCCCTTTTGGATATAGTAAGTTTGAGAAGTTTCTGAAATATCCAAGTGAAAGATGTTATGAGCAGTTGGATTAAAAAATTGGAGTTCAGCAAAGCGATCTGTGCTTGATATGTTTCAAAGTGATTACCATACAGACTATTTAAAAACTTGGAGCAGGATGATATACAGAACATATGAGGAATGATCCATTCCAAAATTTAGTGATCTGATTGTGAAGGAAGGAAGCAGCAAAAAGAGTCTGCCAAGGAGTGGCCAGTGGAAGAAAAAAGAAAGAAAACCATATAAGATAAGGGATAAGAGTCTTTTAAGAAAGAAGAAGTAAATGACTGGCAAAAGCTGCTGTTAGGTAAAAGCTAAAATATGGAAAAGAAGTATTTCTTTGGGTTGGACAAGACCCTGGTAAGTTTGCGATCATATTGAAGGGAGCTGAAGAATGAATTTAAACTTCCATATCTAGCAGCACAGAGGACTAGATTCCTTGTCTGACCTTTCTGATGAGAACAACTCTAAGAAATCTGAAAGATAAAAACAAAACAATGCCAGACACCACATAAACACACAAACAATGCTGCCAAGAGCAAAATCCAGATAAAAACAAGTTAGCAGCCTAGGAGTAGAGTATATATAAACTCTGTACTATCTTCCTAACTTTTCTTTCCTTTCTTTCATTTTTTTTTTTTAACTTGAGTATAGTTGACACACAATGTTACATGAGTTTCAGGTGCACAACTTAGTGATTTGACAAGTTTATACATTATGGTATGTTCACTGTAAGTATAGCTACCATCTGTCCCACTACATCACTATTACAGTATCATTGACTGTATTTCTTATGCTCTGCCTTTTATTCCCATGACTTACTCATCCCATAACTGGAGGTCTGTATCTCCCTCTCCCCTACAATAATTTTGCCCAATCCCTCTGGCACCCATCAGTTTGTTCTCTGTATTTATAGCCCTGATTCTTTTGTTTATTCATTTTTTATATTCCATTTATGAGTGGAATCCTATGCTATTTGTCTTTCTCAGTTTGACTTATTTCACTTAGCATAATACCCTCTTGATCCATCCAGTTGTCTCAAATGACACAATCTCATCCTTTCTTATGGCTGTGTAATATTCAATTGTGTACATATGTGACATTTTCCTTATCCATTTCTTTACTGATAGATACTTAGGTTGCTTCCATGTCTTGGCTATCGTAAATAATGCTGCAATAAACATAGAGGTGGATATATCTTTTTGAATGAGTGTTTTCATTTTCCCTGGGTAAGTACCCAATAGTGGAATTATTGGATCATATGGTATTTCTATTTTTAATTTTTGAGGAACCTCCATACTGTTTTTTACAGTGGCTATACCAATTTACATTCCCACCAAAGGTGCACAAGTGTTCCTTGTTTTATTTGGCTTTCCTTCTCATTATTTTTTTGTGAATCTATCATAGGTTTGGGGTTTGTAGTTACCATAAGGATTATATATAACATCCTAAGTAAATGGCAGTCTATATTAATTTGATGGTTATTTAAGTTCAAACATGTTTTAAAAAACTAGAAAAAAAAAACAGAAAAAGAAAAAAATCTATTTTCTTTTTCTTTTTCACCTCCTCTTCCCTTTTTACTCCATCCTCCAGATTTTATATATATGTTGTCATATTTTACATCTTTTTATTATTATTTCTCTTATGTCTAATTATAACCATCTCTTTTCCACTTAAAGAAGTCCCTTTAACACTTCCTTATTTTTAAGATTTATTTATTTTAGAGAGAGAGAGAAAGAGAGCATATGAGTGGGAGGAGCAGAAGGAAAGGGAGAGAGAATCTATAGCAGACTACATGCTAAGTGCAAAGCCTGATGCAGGGCTCAATCTCACAACCCTGAGATAATGACCTGAGCTGAAACCAAGAGTCAGATGCTTAACCGACTGCGCCACCCAGGCACCCCAACTTAACATTTCTTGTAAGCCTGGTTTAGTGATGATAAACTCCTTTATCTTTTGTTTGTCTGGGAAACTTTATCTCACCTTCAAATCTGTATGATAAACTTGCTGGGTAGATTATTCTTTGTTGTAGGGTTTTTGTTGTTGTTGTTTTTCTTTCAGCACTTTGAATATATCATGCCGCTCTCTTCTGGCTTGCAAAGTTTCTGCTGAAAAATCAGCTGATAATTTTATAGGTTTTCCCTTGTAGGTAACTTTTTCTTTTTTGCTTTTAGGATTCTCTCTTTATCTTTAACCTTTGACATTTTAATTATAATGTGCTATGGTGTGGATCTCCTTGGGTTCATCTTGTTTAGAACTTTCTGTGCTTCTTGGACTTGGATGTCTATTTTCCTCTTTAGGTTAGAGACATTTTCAGTTATTTAATCCCTTCAAATAAATTTCTACATCTTTCTATCTCTTTTTCAGGGACCCCTATAATGCAAATATTTGTTTGCTTGATATTCTCCAAGAGATCTCTTAATTTATCCTCATTTTTTAAAAATTATTTTCTCTTTTTGCTGTTTTGCTTGTGTGCTTTCCATTACTGTGTCTTCCAGGTCACTGCTTTGTTCTTCTGCATCCTCTAATCTACTTTTGACTCTCTAGTGTGTTATTTTATTTCAGTTATTGTATTCTTTAGCTCTGATTGGTTCTTTTCATTATTTTCTATCTCATTATTAAAGGTCTTACTGAGTTGTTCCATTCTTTTCTCCAGTCCAGTGAGTATCTTTACAATTATTACTTTAAATTCTTTATCAGGCATATTGCTTATCCCTGTTTGATTTAAATCTTTTACTGAGGCTTTTTTCTGGTTTCTTCTTTTGAAGGATATTCCTCTATCTCCCCATTTTGTTTGACTTTCTGTGTTTGTTTCTATGGATTAAGTGAAACAGTTCTAAAGTTGAAGAAGTGGTCTTGTGTATGATGACCACTATGCACACTGTGTGTGATTGGTGACTTTTGCTGGCTTGCTGGAGCTGTGGCTATATATGCTAGTTACCCTTTTAAACCATGGTGTGTTTCCATCTCTCTTGCTGTTCTCTTGCCAATCTCTCTGTCTTTGGTTGTTCAGTAACTGTTCAGTCAGCCCTCAGTTCTTCTTCAGGAGGAACTGTTCTATTAATAGGGGTAATTTGGTGTGTTCTGTGGTGGGGGTGAGTTCAGAGTCTTCCTACATCACCATCTTGAACCAGAACCTGTTCCCAATTTTTCTTTAAATCTAAAACTATTCTAAAACAAACAGAAATTTATTGGGGGAAAAAAAGAATAATAAAATTAAAAAGATAGAAAAGAGTAAGTATTAAGGTTGTAGAGCAACTGGAATTCTTATATGATACTATTGGGAGTGTGGATTGCTTTTGCCAATTGGTTTAGCCACTTTGGGAAAATGGAAGTATCTACTAAGCTGAACATATATAAGATCTATGTTCCATTAGTTTTCCTCTTTGTGTAAACCCAACAAAAATGCATACATAAGTTTACCTGAAGACATACACAAACTACAGCATTATTTCTAATAGCCACAAATTAGAAAATATGCAAGTGTTTATCAGCACTATAATAGACTCTATATATATAGTGAAATACTTTTCAGCCACGGAAATGAAGGGATCACAACTGTAGCAAACAACATGGAGGAATCTCACAAAAGAATGAAAAGATAAAAGAATACAGACACAAAAGTCATTATTGAATAAAAATAGGCAAAACTGATGTATGGTATAGCAATGAGAAAAGTAGCACCCTGTGAGAGAGGCTGGATCATGCCATGAGAGTACCGAGGGAGTTTCTGTGGTGCCAATAATGTCCTGTTTCTTGATCTAGGTTCTGTTACATGTGCTAATTCAGTTTGGAAAAAATCATTGTTCTGTCTTATATTTGCATTTTTCTCGATGTATGTAAGACTTCAATTTAAAAATTGATAAAATTTTAAAACACTGGAAGAATCAGGCGTGCAAATATTTTAGATAATGGCATTTTCAGACACAGAGAATGAAAGATACTATACTATGCATAAAGAAGTTAAAATTAAAAATTCAAAATATGAGTCAGGAACAGAAACTAACAAATAACCAAACATTTTAAAAGTACCAAGTAAAATTTCTAGGGAAAAAAAAACTCCACAAACATTGTGAAGAAGGTACAAAACAAAAAAACAAACAGAATTTCATAAAAGCAGTCAGAAAATAAATTAACTGGACACTTGGCAAAAAAGGAAGCCAAAACACAGCAGAGCAGTAACTTTAATATCGCTAGCATTTAGAACCAGCAAAAATATGTCACAATTTTCCACAAACACATTTCATTAAAGGTAATTTTTAGAGGGTACACTTCAAATAGAATAAATGTGATTTCAGATAGAAGGTTTGAGACTTAAGAGGGAATGATGAACTAAAACAGTTATTAAAATTAATAAACTAAACATCCAAGTTTAGAATTTGACAAAAAAAAACACAACTATTAATTGGCCCCTCTTACTTCCCCTCAAAAATAAGGTGAAGGAAGAAAGTGATAAAGAGAGGAGGAGGAAAATAAAATACTCATACAAAGGAGACCACACAGAGCAACAGTTGCACAAGTTGCTCAAGAAAATTTTTTAAAAGGCAATATTAAATAATATTCATAATGAGACATGAATGCAGAGGTTGAAGATATTTAAAAAGTAAGAGGGTATAGCAGAAATAAAGAGGGTAGGGCGCCTGGGTGGCTCAGTTGGTTAAGCGACTGCCTTCAGCTCAGGTCATGATCCCAGGGTCCTGGGATCGAGTCCCGCATCGGGCTCCCTGCTCTGCGGGGAGCCTGCTTCTCCCTCTCCCACTCCCCCTGCTTGTGTTCCCTCTCTCGCTGTGTTTCTCTCTGTCAAATAAATAAATAAAATCTTTAAAAAAAAAAAAAAGAAAAAAAAAGAAATAAAGAGGGTATTATAGAAAATAAATTTGAAAACAGATGAGAAAAGACTTACTAATTATAACTCACCAAATGGAGTAATGAAAAATTAGAAAGCCTGGATATTCCTATTACATTTAAAGAAATTGAATTATTTGTCAAAATTGTTCTCACGATTAAAATCTCAGGCCAAAATATTTTCTCTGGTGAATTTCTACAAAGCATTCAAGGAAGGAATAATCTCAACTCTATAAAAATTCTTTCAGGGAATAGAAAAGGAGGAAACATTCCCAGAATTCATTTTATGGAGCCAATATAACTTTGAAACTAAAACTGGTCAAGAATAGATTAAGAAATTAAAACTATCAGTTTCTCACTCTGTACATGGAAAAATGCAAAATAAAGTACAAACAGACTAATTCATCAATATTTAAAATGGTCAATTCATCATTAGGTTTATCTAAATTTATTATTAGAAAAGTATTTAGTGCTTAAACTTAAATTAGCAGATTAAAAATTAAAGCACAAAGATCATACAGCACCCAGAATTGGTAATTGTTACAATTAAAAAAAAAAAAAAAACTAAAAGAAAAACTAAAACTGAACAGGAAATTCAGTAACTGCATGTATGTATATATGCATATATATATATTAATGTATATATGTACATACATGAATGCAGGTATATAAATATATATATACACACACACACATACATAAACACATAGAATTTAATGGTAGAATATTAGAGATGCTCCTTTGAATAAAAACGTTTATTGAAACTTGTTCTAAATATTCTTAGGTAAGAAAAAATAACTAAAAGGATTAGAAAGAATGACTCAAACTCTCATTATTATAACATAATCATATTGTGTATATAGAAAAAGTAATTACAAATAAATTATTAGAATTTATACATTTAGCTTATTTTTTACAAATTCAATTGCACTTGTTTTCACCAGCACTATACAATAAGAAAGTATATATAAAACATATATTTGTAAATAATAACTATCAATATTTTAAACAAACCAACTCTTCCCAATCTGATCTATAGAGTCAATGCAATGGCAATTGATATATTAAAGTTATGTGTTTGTTTATTTGGTAGAATATGACAAACTACATAAAACTAGAATTTATATGAGGTAACAAAGAATATCAAAGGCAGAAAGCCGAAGAGGTAACACTCCTTATCAGATAACAAGGTTTATAAAAAGCTGGGGTAAAGGTAGCATAGCATTGATGCAGGGATATAAAATCCAAAAGTACTGGAAGAGAATAAAAAGGCCATAATCAAATCCACATATTGATAGAAACTTGATTTATAACCCAGCTTGCATTATTGTGACTTGTGGATTTTTGCATAAATGATCTGAAACTATTGGTTAGCCATATAGAAAAAATGGCATTAGATTCTGATCTCTCAGTCTTATAAGAAAGCAGTCTCAGATAAAGTAAACCTTTGAAGGTGAAAGGAAAATCCTTTACATAGGAGCATATCAAATTAAGATAGGAAGAGATTTCATAAAATGAAAAAAAAAAAAAAAGAATTTCTCAAAACACAAAATAAAGTTTGATAAACTTGACTATACTAAAATCAAGAATTTATGTTGATTTTATGACCTTCTCCAACAAAAATGAAAACAGAATCTGCAAACTAGAGTAAGATATTTGCAATACATATAATTAATATTGGATTGTTATCTTGAATACAAAAAGGATTATAAATCAATGGGAAAAAATATATATACCAGTAGAGAAATAACATCAATGAGCAATTCACTGATAAGGAAAAATATACATTAACTAAAACACTAGGATATTTTATACCAACAACTTTGGGGAAAAAAATAAAAGATAATACCAAATATCAATGAGGATATACAGCGACAGGAATTTCTCAACAATGATAGTTCTGGGAATGATCTTCCCACTAAATACAGAGAGATAGAGAGAGAGAGAAATAAAGAAATATATAGACAGATATAGACATGTAGATACAGAGAGATAGTGAGAATAGGTAGAGACAGAAATACAGATGGAATAAATGTTTCCAGGCACTGAAAACTGTGTATCATACCACAAAGTGCATGACTGTTTCATACTGACATTTCTTCAGCAAAGTATTTTGCCACTATTTTGAAAATATCAATAGCCTTTAAAATTCCAACAAATTTAAAAAATTCTTTGACACATCAACAGTCACCTAATTGTTAGAAACTAGAAACTGATATAAGATGTCATGATTTCTACCCAATTGGAGTTTGAAAGCAAATAACACAACTGCTATTTATTCCATAACCTGCTTCATAATAATAAAATTGAATTATTTGTGATGTTAAAGTTTGTTTCATTCTATAGAGGCCCTGCTTCAGTTTTTTTTTTTTCCTTTATTCTAAGCTTCAAGAAATCTAGACCATTCCAGACATTGGGGTTTTCCAAAGCTCTGACTTTGAATGGTGCTTCCAACTACATCAGGGTTGTGACAGGAAGAAATTTAGTTTGATAAAGTCTCTGTCTATCTAATAATGACACTCTCCAAAGTTAGTGTGGGTTTTTTGTGGGGTGTTTTTGTACTTTTTATTTTATTTTTGAATCGTGACTTCATTGGTAAGTATCTTTCTATATGAGATTCATGATGGCTTCTGCAACTTATGTTTTATGATGAAAGTTAAATTAAACAATATAGAAATTTTAATGTTCTTTTTCTTCTTAGATATTTTGCAAATTAAGTTTGGCCCAAAATAATCAAAGGTACGTATTAATAGTATTTTATTTAATTCCTATCGGTGCAAATTTTTCTAGAGGTATCATTGTTATATGACTAAAATTACATTTTGTGCCATCATGAAAAAAAATGAGTTAATAATATATTTGCACAATAGAGAGAGTCCAAGATGGCAGAGGAGTAGGAGACCTAAATTTCATCTGGTCCCAGGAATTCAGCTACATAGTTATCAAACCATTCAGAACACCTAAAAACTCAACTGGAGCTCTAAGAAAAGAATATCAGCAACCCTCTGAACAGAAAAGTGAACACTGTCTGGAAGGTAGGATGTGCGGACAAGTGAATCTGAGGTGATATTCGGGAAGATAGACCACGGGGGTAGGGAGCCTCCTCAGCCGGCTACCGGCAAGTGATAGAGAGGCAGAGCACAAAATCAGAACTTTTGGAAGTCTGTTCCGGTGAGGGATGTGGCTCAGGTGGCTAAGCAGGAACGGAAACCTAGCTGGGACAGTGTGGTCTGAGGATCCTCAGGGTCACAGGAAGACTGGGGGTGCCTGAGTGCAGCAGAGCTCCCAAGCATCTGAGTGGGGAAGCCAGCTGCAAAGAGTGAGCCCAGGAGTGGGCTCCCAGCTCCGGGTTGTCATAAACCACAAACTGCAGCACAGTCAGTCAACTGTTCTTCAAGCAGGGGCCCTACAGACATCAGAATCAGGGAGACTCCCTTTCCTTCCCTGGAGAGGAATGGCACAGGAGCTTGCCACAGGAGTCCGCAAGGTTTGGAGATCAAAATAGGTCACGTGCCTGAGACAGAAATGCTCTGTCACAGGCCGGGTAAGCACCCAGTGAGGCTGGAGACCAGGGAGACAGGAGTGATTGACAGCTTTTCATTGAGGGTGCACTGAGGAGTGGGCCCCAAGCTCTCAGCTTTGGGCCGGAGATTGGGAGGCCACCATTGTCAATCTCATCCTCTAAAGCTGTGAGGAAAAACCCTCAGGGAACAAAAGTCACAGAGAGCAAACTGGAGCACATTACTTAGCCTGGCCCCTGGCAAGGGCGATGTAATTCCGCCTCAGGCAAAAACATTTGAGAATCACTGCAACAGGCCCCTCCCCCAAAAGATCTGCAAGAACATCCAGCCAAGACCAAGTTTACTGATCAATGAGAACAGCAAAACTCCAGCACTAGGGGAATACAGCACATAGAATTCATGGCTTTTCTCCCATGATTCTTTAGTCTTTCAACTTTAATTTTTATTTTCTTTACTTTTTTAAAAAAAAATTTCTTCTTTCTGTTTTCAACCAATTTCTTATTTTATCAACTCTTTTTTCAAGTCTTTTTTAATTTTCATTTTTACAGTTACATTCTATCCCTTCACTGTGTTTTATCTTATTTTTGTATATATATATATATAAGTTTTTCTTTCTTTAAAATTTTGGGATGCAGTTTCTTCCAACAGACCAAAGTACACCCAAAATCTAGTGTATGCTCTGTTCTATTCAACTTTCTGATCATAGTCTTTTTTTTCTTCTTCTTTTTGTTTTTTTTTGTTTTTGTTTTTGTTTTGTTAAAGTCATTTTTAATTTTCATCTTTACAGTTACATTCTATCCTTTCAATGTATTTAATTTTAATTTTGTATAAATAAGTTTTTCTTTCTTTATAATTTTGAGATGTAGTTTCCTCTAACGAACTGACCAAAATACATTCAGGAGATAGTGTATTTCTCTGTTCTGTTCACCTGTTTATATCCCTTACTTTTTGTTGTTGTTGTTTTATTTCTCTTTTCTTTTTTCTTGTCTTTTAATTTCCACTTTTACAGTTACATTCTATCCTTTCATTGTATTCAATTTTATTTTTGTACATATATAAATTTTTTCTTTCTTTACATTTGGGATCTAGTTTTCTAAAAAAAAAGACCAAAATACACACAGAATCCAGTGCATTTGCATTGCTCTATTCTGCTCACCTGTCTGGTTATATTCTTTTCTTCTTTTTTCTTTTTTTTCTTTCCTCCCTCCATCTCCCTCCCTCTCTCTCTTTGTCCCTCCCCTCCCCTCCCTTTCCCTCTTTTTCCCGGTTTTGGGTCTCTTAGTGTATATTTCTCTGGGGTCATTGTTGCCATTTTAGTATTTTGTTCTCTCGTTCATCTATTCTTCTCTGGACAGAATGACTAGATGGAAAAACTTACCTCAAAAAAGAGAACAAAAGGCAGTACTGACTGCCAGGGACCTAATCAGTCTGGACATTAGTAAGATGTCAGAACTAGAGTTCAGAATAACGATTATAAAGATACTAGCTGGGCTTGAAAAAAGCATGGAAGACACTAGAGAATCCCTTTCTGGAGAAATAAAAGAACTAAAATCTAACCAAGTTGAACTCAAAAAGGCTATTAATGAGATGCAATAAAAAATGGAGGCTCTAACTGCTAGGATAAATGACACAGAAGAGAGAATCAGTGATATAGAAGACCAAACCATAGAGAATAAAGAAACCGAGAAAAAGAGATAAACAACTACTGGGTCATGAGGGGAGAATTCAAGAGGTAAGTGTTACTATAAAGCAGAACAATATTAGAATAATTGGGATTCCAGAAAAAGAGGAAAGAGAGGGACATAAGGTATATTGGAGCAAATTATAGTGGAGAACTTCCCTAATCTGGGAAAGGAAACAGGCATCAAAATCCAGGAGGCACAGAGAACCCCCCTCAAAATCAATAAAAATATAATGGTGACATATAACAGTGAAACTTACACCCTGACATATAATAGTGAAATTTACAAATCTCAGAGACAAAGAGAAAATTCTGAAAGCAGCTCAGGACAAGAGGTCTGTAACCTACTGGGTATTTAACTCAAAGATACAAATGTAATGATCCAAAGAGGCACCTGCATCTCAATGTTTATAGCAGCAATGTCCACAATAGCTGAACAATGGGAAGAGCCCAGATGTCCATCAACAGATAAATGGATAAAGAAGATGTGGTATGGGCGCCTGGGTGGCTCAGTCGTTAAGCGTCTTCCTTCGGCTCAGGTCATGATCCCAAGGTCCTGGGATTGAGCCCCACATCGGGCTCCTTGCTCAGCAAGGAGTCTGCTTCTCCCTCTCCCTCTGCCCCCTGCTCCTCCTGCTTGTTTTTTTTCTCTCTCTCTCTCTCATGCTGTCTCTCTCTCTTGCTGTCTCTTTCTTTCTGTCAAATAAATAAATAAAATCTTTTAAAAAAATGTGTTGTACATACACACACACACACACACACAGGAATATTACACAGCTATCAAAAATTTGAAATCTTGCCATTTGCAATGACGTGGATGGAAGTACAGGGTGTTATGCTAAGCAAAAAAAGTCAATCAGAGAAAGAAAATTATCATATGATCTCACTGATATGTGGAATTTAAGAAACAAGGCAGAGGATCATAGAGGAAGAGATTAAAAAATGAAACAAGATGAAACCAGAGAGGGATAAAAACTTAATTATAGGAAACAAACTGAGGGTTGCTGGAGGAGAGGGTGGGTAGAGGAATTGGGTAACTGGGTGATGGACATTGGGGAGGGTGTGCTGTAATGAGCACTGGGTATTATATAAGACTAATGAATCACAGACCTATACCCCTGAAACAAATAATATATGCCAGTTAATTGAATTTAAATGAAAAATATATTTGTACATATTTTTCCATATATTTTCTAAGTACCAGAAATAAATGTAATCATTTTCTTTTTTTTTTTCCATCATCATTTTCTTCTTAATCTCATGAATTCCTGGAATATTTCCATTGGATTCAAAAGGCCTCATGTTAATAATTCCAAATCTATATTGTCCTGTATGAATATGTCATCAAAAGATTAAATATTGATTCAATTACATACCATTTGTTAAATAATATTGATTAAATATATGATTATATAGATTGAATTATAATAATCTGGGTATCTTTTAGAGGCTAATATTTATTTTAAGCAAGATTATTTCCATAAATATAACAATAAGATAAAATAAAAAGTCTGTATTTGTTGAACACTTACTTGTGCCAGACAGTGTTCTGACAAGCTTTACATACATTATTAACTCATTTAATCATGACAGCAATATGACATCCTCAATTAAGAGATGACAAAACTGAGGCATTAAAAAAATCATATAATTTTGCCAAGTTATCACAATTTGTAACTGGCAGAACTGGGATGGGAATATGAGAAGCTTTGACCCAGAGTCCGGATTCTTAAGTACCACATATTTATCTCGAACTGAATGAAGAATTCCCATAAATAAGTATAAAAGAATTTTCACAAATATTTTTGCATTTAAAAAGCTTACACTGCACAGCAAGAATCTCGATTTAGTAAATTAAGTACTGCCATCTGCTATTGTACAAAAATTTCAGAAGTTTTGGTGGTCAGGCTAGGCTGGGAAAGCAAGCAGATTTGTGTGTGTGTGTGTCTGTGTGTTTGCACACCCACACACATGCATGCATGTGCTCATGCCCAAAGGCAGACTGACTAGAGTAACACTTGCCCCTGAAAATAATGAAATCAGTTCCATCAGGCAAGGATAGCACATCTAGCAGAGAAAAAAAGTCAAAATCAAAGAGAGATCATCAGAATAACAAGCCTGTTCATACAGTTTAAACCAGACAACAGAAAATCTAGCAGCCAGAATTATGCAGTGATTTAGGGTGGCCTGTGAATAGCAGGGATCCTGAAATGGGATTTAAGATTCTGTGGTAAGATGGCTGTCACTGAGCAACAGGGGGGGAGAAAAAGATGTAAAGACAAGAATGTAGGGCAAGTAATCAGATACCAGAAATAAGGTATAAATTGAAGACAATCTCCGAACCTTATTACTAGGACAGAGGTAAAAGAAAATTTATGACTTAATGTTCAATTATCTGTGTATTGAACTAGGGTTTTTCCTTTTTTTTTTTTAAAGATTTTATTTATCTGACAGAGAGAGACACAGCGAGAGAGGGAACACAAGCAGGGGAAGTGGGAGAGGGAGAAGCAATCTTCCCGCGGAGCAGGGAACCCGATGCGGAGCTCGATCCCAGGACCCTGGGATCATGACCTGAGCCAAAGGCAGGCACTTAATCGACTGAGCCACCCAGGCGCCCCTGAACTAGGGTTTTTCCAATAACACTTCCTAAGTTCACATTTTCCCTAAGCCTGATGGTTTGGTGTAATGAATTTAAATATGCATGTAAGTAATAATCATAATTATTAAAATAAGTCCCATATATTTGTCATTTCCTGGGCAGAACAATGTGGGAAGTACTTACTTACATCTTCTAGCTAAATCCTCAGTATAGCTCTTTGTGTAGGTTATCATGCCAAAGATAAATAGTAAATAAGAAAACTGTGATTCCCTGCTGGGCGGGAAACCTGTTTTTCCCCCTTCCACTCCCCCTGCTTGTGTTCCCACTCTCGCTGTCTCTCTCTCTCTCTGTCAAATAAATAAATAAAATCTTAAAAAAAAAAAAGATGTTCTATAATATATGTCATCAGGGAAATGCATCTTAAAACAACAAGGAAATACCACTACAAACCTATTAGAATGGCCAAAATCCAGAACACTAACAACACCAAATGCTGGCAAAGGTGCAGAGCAACGGAAACTCTCATTTATTACTGGCAGGTATACAAAATGGTGCAGCCACTTTGAAAGACAGTTTGGCAGCTTACAAAACTAAATATACTGTTACCATATGAACTAGCAATCACATACCTTGGTATTTAACCAAAGGAGTTGAAAATGTATGTCCACCCAACAATCTGCTTACAATGTTTACAGCAGCTTTATTAATGACTGCCAAAATTCAGAAGCCACCAAGATGCCCTTCAGTAGGTGAATGGATAAATGGACTGTGGTACATACAGACAATTCAGTATTATTTGGTGCTAAAAAGAAACGAGCTATCAGGCCATAAGAAGATACAGAGGAAACTTAAGTACATATTACTAAGTGAAAGAAGCCTATCTAAAAAGGCTGCATATTGTATAATTCCAACTATATGATGTTCTGGAAAAGGCAAAAAAAAAAAAAGAAATAAAAAACTGGAGACAATAAAAAAATTAGTGGTTGCTGGCACAGGAGGATGGATGACTAGGCAGAGCACAGATGATTTTTATAAATGTGAAAATACTCTGTATGATGCCATAATGATGGATACATGTTATTATATAATTGCCCAAACCCACAGGATGCATAGTACCAAGAGTGAATATACTTTTGCTGGATCTACTTCATATATCTGACCCTCAAACATAGGCATTTCTTAGGGATCAGTCTTAGCTTTAGCCTCATTTCACTATGTGATACATTCCCTTGACAGTTATCCACTGGTTTCAATTATAGCCCAATGTTAGCATACCCCTAAATGATATTGCTAGCCCAGAGTTCTCTTCTGAAAAGTTCCCACCTATGAAACAAACTATTCTTGTAAATATATTCTTGGACATCATGCTGGAACTTCAAATGAAAGAAAAAATTCATTATTTTCCTACCTGAAGTGTGCCTTTTATAATGTTCTATATTTTATTTAGGAAATGGTGCCAATATATACCTACTTGCTCAAGCCAGAGCCTTGGAAGTAAAAAGTAAAGATATGTCACATATCACCCCTTTGCACAAAACTCTAATAAAACTCAAGTAAATATAGGTCTCATAACATTCCTCTGCACAAAACTAATGGCTTCCTAAATCATCCAGAATAAGTCATAAAAACAAGGCTGTTGCCTCTTTTTATTAATTGCTGTGTTCCAAGCAACCAGAATAATGCCTGGTATATAGTTGGCTCTCTACAAATGTCTACTGTATTAAGAAAGGAATTTAATCCATCCATTTATAGTCATCCCCACTGCTACCATACTAGTTCAAGAAACCATTCTCTTTGTTCTGGAATTCTAGAATGAAACCTTAGACTCCTTGTAATTCCAATCACCAATTTCATCCTTCTCTAATCTATTCTCCAAATTTTATACAAACTGATAGTTTTAAAGTGCAAACATGAATATTTATTCATTTTTACTGCTCTTAAATTAAAATTCAAATTGTTAGAATAGCCTACAAACACCCTTGAATGATTGGTCTCCAATTTTTCCTCTGTGGTTAATTCACGCCACACTTCCCTTGCTACATGAACTAGCTATTTTATATATCTTTAAAATCCCCAAATGGGCATTTTTTTTCTCTTTCTACAGTGAATGCTTTTCCTTTCTTCCTTTCTGCAAGGCTAGTTTAAACACATCCATCAGAATTTTTATTAATTTCAACTTCATAAGAGAAGCCTTCTCATGTCTTATAAACAAACTCAAATCCCCTTTCCTTTATTCTGTAGTGACATCCTGAGATTCAAATTTGGTAAGATTTAGGCCATGAGTATCAATATATTTATTTAGTATCAATAGGTTTATCAAGTATCAATAGATTTATTGAAAGTAATCTAGTGATAGAGTAATCATTATCACTAGATTACTTTCAATGAAACAGAAATGTGTAGAGCTAGCGTATTATATTTTCCTAGTGATCAGTATGGTTTCTGGAAGTATAGGAAATACTTGATAACCATCCAGTGAGTGTGGTATGTTGAGATACTGGATAGACCTAGTCTGAATCCCAACAATGTCACTTAGTATCTATCTGTGTGAGAAATTTGCTTGACCTAACCTCAATTTTCTCATCTATAAATAAGCAAATAACAATAGTCATCTTAAATGCCAAGGATAATATTTCAGGTAACGTGTGAAAAAGTACCTACCACAGAGTAAATAACTATCATAAAGAGTAGAAAGATTTCTGGTTTTGTGGTTGATGAAAAACTGTGTAAAACCTAGGCCTACTTCCTGCTATGTAACTATATAACTTTTGGCCATTTGCCAAATGCCTCCCAAATCCCAATTTATACATTTATAAATGGTCATAGAATTATCTACCTCAAAGACTTGTCATAAGAATTAACTTTGATAATAAATGTAAAGTGTAATTGAGTAGACCAGATACTCAATAAATATTACCTACCGTTAACAGGAATAGAAATAAAAGTAGAAATGGAAGTAAGTTTTGTATAAGGGGATATGTAGAACCATGTGCACTCCTCACTAGCCTATAAAAATGACTAATTTTAGTTCATTGTAAAAGATATATTTATATGTATATCTGTGCATATATTTTACATATATATGCATGTATAGATTTAAGAAATTTAAATATTAAAAAAATAAAAGTAACTCTGCTAAGTACTTAAAATGAATCAAATTCAGTGCATGTGATGTAAAAGTACTGCCTCCACAATCTATTAAAATCCCACCCTTCCCAACTGGGAATTCACACCACCATTCTAGTCATTTGCATCCTACTTAAATAGATAATCCAAAATTGTGCCCGATAAAACTTCTATTTGTGGTATGAATTGGCTGCAGCTGTGCAGACCTCGTCAATGATTGGCATTTTCCTTAGAGATGCAAACTATTCAACAAAATTCTCAAGTCTAAGAGAATTCTCTTGCACATGATTGTTTATATTGAAAGACCACACACATAGTATAAAGGAGATAAATGCACTTATAATCAAAATATACATCTTTAAATAACACCTTAAAATTTCATCTGTAAAGGCTAGAGAGCATAAATTGAACGTTTGTTGTGGGATGGTGTTTTTTCCTGAGTCTCTGCTATGCTGGGACCTTGTAGTGCTTTTATAAAATGTTTTTAGACTGGTCCACGATTGATTACCACACCCCTGCTTAAAAAGAGCAAATGGTCAGTGAGTCCTAAATATAAATCAAAGTCCTATTAATGTATAAAAAATTCATGTAAAGAATGCATGCAGACTACCAATAGGATTTTATTAACATATACGAAACGAGGCACTATGGATGCTAAGGAAATTCTAAATTTAATCAGTTCAAAAAATAGGGCAAATCAGTGTGAGATACAGAACATAATTTGTGGATAAATGAAGTTCATTTGTTTGTTTGTTTTGATATACATAAGACCTACCTGCAAAGTTCATAATGTTAGCTGGGGCAGCTTGAGTAGAAGACAGGTTTCATTACAAGGCACTTTCTTGCTCAACAGTTGCTCTCCAAGATTCTGAGTAAAACTATATTTGAAATAACATAATCCCTGCAGATCCATATAAAAGAGTTTCTCCAGTTGTTATAGAGTTTCTTGAAGGAAAGAGAATTGTGCTTCTGTTCCATTTGATTCTGAGAGAGATTCTGAACATTTGGGGAGCTTAAATGTTTATAAATATGACAGGGAGATTGACATACTAATGCATTGTTTAAAGTACGGACAAGTATGGCTCTAATACCGATTAATTCCTACAGCATATCTTGTCACTCACTTAAAGATGTAGGAGGAACTGTTAGAAGTATTTTTTTAATAGTAGGTATAGTACTTCACAGTCAAATGTCCACAGTGCCCATGCTCACCACACTGTATTCTTCTGTTCAGTTTTCATTCATTCATTCCTTCATGAAACAGTCATTGACTTTTCACTATGTGCCTAGTGCTGGGCAGGGCCTCAAGGATGCAGATGGTGCTTTCTAACAAGGAGTTCATGATCATAATAGGGGAGAAAGATAAAATCAGCTTATGATGGAAGTCTTCACAGGGTGACTTAAAGCACTAAACACACAGAGAAAAATCAAATTGAGTGCTCATAGAGGAGATGGTGACATTTTAATTGTTTTGAAATATTAAATGTCTGACAAAGAAGAGAAAGGGAGACACAGAACAGCATGGCATGTGTGGACTGTTGCCACATCCCTTTGTTCTCTTCTCTATGGACTTAGTCTTTTAAATTGTTCCAGGCAGATATAGTTCTCCCTGCTTCAGAGTCTTCTCACCATTTTTACCCTTCCTGGAATGATGTTCTCCCCTCCCCGCCACCCCCCGCCAACACCTACTTTACTCTTCCTCATTATTTCTGGCTTAGAATACTTTCATTTCCACGGGGATATCATTCCTTACATCACAGACTACATCAAGCTTTCCTATTATAGGCAGTGTGTAATTCTTCTTTACATCATTTATTACATTTGTAGTTATTTGTCTTGTTTATCTATAATCTTCTTTACTGTACTGCAAATTCTTTGAAGAAACAGACTATGACTGTTTTGTTCTCTGTTATATCTCCCTCTCCCAGAACAATCCTCTAAGTCATAATAGGTCCTCATTTAATGATTGCTAAATAAGAAAAAAATGACAGCTGACTACTGAGTAAAAGGATAAAGGAATTACTGATAGAGGCAAAATATGCATAGTCTCCGGAGATAGAGTGTAAAATCTGCCTTCGAGAAAGACAGAATTCAGACTATGAATATCTGAAAAGTATCTTGAAAACTAATTTTATTAATCAGATTTATTAATTAAAAATTTAATAAAATATGTGATAGTTACCTTTTAGCATGATCCTTTTGGCAAAAGTATACAGGATAGAAGGGAAGCAAGCAAGGGAAACTAGACAAGGGGGCACTTATTGATACGGACATAAGAAGAAAGTGTCTGTGGCATTGCAAAGTAGAGAATGAGTGATTTTGTATAACAAACTCTAAAGGAGGAGAGAGAAAGGAGGGGAATTGGTTTTGGGCTTCTGTACCAAGGTAGATATTGGTTCTAGTCACAAAAGGAAGAAGACAAGAAACACACTGGCAGGAAAGATGATAAATTCAGCTTTATTCACTCTGAGTACAAAGAATCAAGGAACAACTTAGCAGAGATATCTGTGTAAAAGCTAGAGTTCAGAAAGTATGTGTATTTAGTGAGTAGTTAAGGCCAAGGATTGGGATGAATAGTCCAAGGAAGAGGTAAAGAAAGAAAATAGTGTCAAAACAGAGCCCTTGGGTACCTCATATTTTTTTTTAAAGATTTTATTTATTTGAGAGAGAGAGACAGAGATAGCAACAGATAGCAACGAGCGGGGAGGAGAGGGAGAAGCAGGCTCCCCGCAGAGCAGGGAGCCTTACACAGGGCTCAATCCCAGAACCCAGGGATCATGACCTGAGCCGAAGGCAGACACAGATGCTTAATCGACTGAGATACACAGGCGCCCCTTGGTGCCTCATATTTTAAGAACTGAGCTCAGTATTTGTAAGTCATTAAAGCAAGAAGTTGTCTATAGATATAGAATATTTTAAAATATATTGAAAAAATGAAAGATAAAATTTTAATAAAGAAAGAAAAGACAAAAGTGTTAAGCACCAAGAGTAATCAAAATCAGGTAATATCAAAACATTAGCATCTTCCAGATGATTCTAGAGTTCTTCTCACTTTTCCTAATTCCTTCTATTGTTCATTCATTCATGTAATATACATTTATTGGGAGCCTACTATGAAGAAAACTTTTCTGTGGGTGATAAGAATATATCAATTAAAAAAAAAAGTCCTTAACCTCATGGAACTTACCTTCTGGTCAATAGTTGACCTCATTGTGGGCCATATGTCAATAGGATTAATGTTCCCACAGCATCTAATGTCTATTTTCATTTTACCCATTTACCCGTGATGTACAATGACAGTAGATAACTCTTAAAGACATCTACCACTATTATCCAAAATGGTCTCTCATGCTAGGACTGTGCTCTAAAATGAGTCTGATCTCCTTCTACTTCTCTTCAATCACTCTCAAGATGGCTGTGCTAACTGTAACCATTTGCTTACTTGGATGACAAAAATGCTAAGACCAAGCCCTGAAACTTGATGGGACCAAGTGCTAAAACCTGACGGTCCCTGCTATCAACCACTGCCCTATGGACATTTTTCTTCAACCTGCATGATTCTAGCTAATTATGCAATTATTCCACACATTTGATAGCCATGTCCACAATGATATCTCATCTGCCCTAACCATCTAAGAAAAAAAGAAGAAGAAAAAAAAAGGCTTTAAAAACTGCTCCACAAATTTGCTGGCCAAGCAGACATAGGAAGTTACTCCCCCAAAAATGAGGTACTGTAGAAAAATTTTTTTTTCATATTTCTACATAATTAGAGCTTTCTAAGAAAATTATACTAGAACTTGGGATCTGGGCTAAAACACAAGCCTGGATGTTAAGTTATGACTAGAGATAGTGAGAACTCCAGATTTACCTCCCATGAGGTATAGGTTTATGTTTGAAGGGAGATAAGACCTGGAACCATGAAGACATTCTCTGCATTGTGAAGCTGGGAGACACTAGTCTAATTTCCCTCCAGGAGAAACTTATTTATATTCCCCAGAGAGAAGAACCAGTTCCCCATTATGTCACTAAGGAGACTCAGAAGTGGAGGGGAGACAGCTGCTTCTCTTTTCTTTCTAATTGCCTGAGTTCATTTGGGGGCTCCTCACACGCAATAGACCCCACTATGTGTAGGATCACATATGGTTCTCATTGTACCACCCTAGGGATAAGAATTTGGGCAAAGGGAAGTTGGCACAATTATTATTTGCTCTAAGTAAACAGTAACATGTTCTCTTCCAGAGCTGTCATATTGGCACAGGAGAAAATACACATTTTTGGGGGGGGTGATATTAAAACACATTAAATTTAGTGGTCTCTTAAATATCACATATTGAGGTAAAAACATCAACCATCTTAAAAGCAAATATATGTTTTTCCAAGAAGCTCAAGTACAGACAATATTTTAAAAGGCTAGAAATAAATTACAGATTAGAAACTATCATATTTCGATAATAGAACAAATCACATCTCTCTGTTACCTTTAACTGTGCTCCAACTCTTCCACCTGATATTTGAACAAAATTTTTTACTGAGTAGTTTTAGCTTAAACTTTTGGAGGGAAGCAGAAAGAATTTCTATGGAAAGATAGGATTTAGTCTTAAAAATAAGTAGATTTTATTTAGGTCTCCACAATCCTATTTCATTCTGCTGATCTAAGAAAAGTTAAATGAAACAATTTGATTTTATTTCATTTTATGTAATGCTCTACATGTTTGTAAAATATTAAGGTCAAATTGTTACTTTGAAAGCTAAGGACTAAGGACTTGCTGGCAAATTTTAAGTAAGATGGGTATGGTATTTTATGGTATTCTCAAAATACAATTTCTCACTTTGTGATGATAAAAGGGCAAGGCATATCTTTGATCAAAATGCAGAGATCTCCATAGGACCAAATTCTTGCTTTGTCTCAGTACACAAATCCTTCAGAATTCTTACAGGAGAGAAATCTAGACATATGATGGTTGTGCTCTGTGCCACATCAATTCTGAGCCATTCTATACAATTCTTCTACAGTCAGAATGTTGTACAACCAATGCAGAATGATAAAATGTCTCTAAAATAAAACTGCAAATTCCTTTCAATTGGACATTTATTTCTATTACAAATTTGAGCATAAACAAAACAATGTTTGTAGTTTCCATAAGCCAGTGATCACCCCCAAATTAGTCTTAGGAAAAGTAAAAGCTTTATTGGAATTAGGATAAAACAAAGAACTGTTTATTTGTTTTGTTTTGTTTTGTTTGTTTTAAAGAGGGATTCAGGGTATTACTATCCTAAAAGTTAATCAAGAATATTTCCATGAACTCTTAAATAACTCTTAAATAACTAGGACCTTCTGTATGTGTGTGCATGTTTGTGTGTGTGTGCTGAGTGTGTCCGTATGCATGTCGAAGATGATAGATTGGGTGGGAGGAGAAGCACGTATGTGGTTGATTACCCAAGAAACTACTCATAGCTCAACTTTATAGGTTTGGGTCTGGATTTCTTTGAGAAGTTGGTCCAATCCTGCCAGAAATACTCCCCAAATATTCATATAACCAATGTCTGTCCATCCATGACAAATAATGCCTTACTATGCAGTATACACTGATGACTCATAGTAAATATTTTACCTTGACCAAAAAAGCCACTTACTTTGTGATACTTCAGATACAGGGCAAAGCTATAGTGTAGCTAATTTGGTGCTGTGGGTCACTCTTTGGTCCATGTTACCCATGGAACAAGAAAACAAGACAATAAAAATAGTTCTGGTTCAGATACTATGTTATATTATTAACTAATAATAATATAATATGTATAATACATAGATATAATACAGGTATCATATATTATATATATTGTATTGTATATGTGTATTATATATAATACATAGATATATTATATATAATATAATAATATAACCACTAAGAGAAAAATGCATGTTTTTATGTGGTGTAACTTCTCTGCCAAGAGCTCATTAAATAAGAAATATGTAATTGTGTAAATTAGAAAATAGAGAAAAGGGAATACAGCGGAAAAGAGGAAATGCAAATCTTCAATCCAATCCCTGCAAGGCAAATCAGCATTCTATTGAGTGTGATTTGCTAGATTGAGTTCTGGAACGCTCTGTCTTCCCCAGCGTCTGTCTGACACTGATGTATTTTCAGGGCAGGAGGAAGGTCAGATAACTGAGAACTTCAGCTCCCTGGGCAGTCTTTAGAGCCACAGTGCTGGGCTGTGCTAGGCATTTGCATTGACAGCTCTCCCTAGACTTGCTGTTAAGGCTCCATGGATTAATTTTCATGGAGTTCTGGCCTTAGCATCCAGAGATCAAGTGGGATATTTTTAAGACATGTTAGTTTGATTTTCAGTATTTTGTTAAATGGGTCTTAAATTTTAATATACCAAGAACTGAGATGAAACTATTGGCAGAACTGCAGTCCTACTCTTACTCTGTCAGAATAAACCAAGCCACTACGAATTTTATTTATACTTCAAGAAATGTTCCCATGTCTGTTTCCAGGCCCACTAACTCTGTGGTGCAGGGTCTAATGTAGTAATATCAGCATTAGGTCCCATCTAGGAATTCATCCTATGAAAGTACTTAGCATAAGTGGGCAAAGAAAGATAGATAAAAAGAGGCATTTATTTTAAAATAAATACATACACAGACAAGATCTTATGTCCATAATATATCATTAAGTGAAAAAGCAAACTGCAAAATAGTATCTACTGTATGAAAATGCCTTTGTAAAATTAAATACTCATACACACAAACAGAGGCTTAGATGGATATATATGACATTAACTGTCGATACCTCTAGAGAAATGATATATTCTTTAACTTGTACTACATTTTATTTGATATGATGGAGAGAAGTATAAAGGCATATTTAAATGTACTGCTCAAGTTTTAGTTGTTAAGTTAGGTGCTCTTATTCATACATGATCTTTTTTTTTTTTACATATATCATGTTCTATGTATTAACTAATGAAAAAATAAAATAAAATCCAAATTCATCTAGGGCTCAGGGTAACATTGTTCTAGGCAAAAAAAAGAGAGAGAGAGAGAGCTGCATTTTAATACCGTCCACTTTAAGATTACCACTAACTAGTTATTTGGGTGACTCACAAACTATAGAAGCCTCAGATTACTCAAATAATCATGCTACAGTAGAAAAACTAGGAGGTCTCTTTTCACTCTAGACTCAGCAATTCCAAATGTTTAACCTAATATATTCAAACGGTAGGAAATATCTTGTAGTGTGGACAATAAGTAGAAACAATAAAAATAATCCAAGATAAATATTGTTCCTCTTTCAGCGGGTAACACACAAATTTAAAAGAATGAATATCTTGCCATTTGCAACATGGACAGACCTAGAGGGTATAATACTAAGTGAAATGAGACAGTCAGAGAAAGACAAATACCATATGATTTCATTCATATGTGGAATTTAAGAAACAAAGCAAACAGAAAAAAAAAAAGAATCAAAACAAAAAACAGACTCTGTACAGAACACAAATTAGTAGTTGCCAGATGGGAGGTGGGTGAGGGGATGGAGGAAATAGATAATGGGGATTAAGAGTACACATATCTTAAAAAAGAGTACACTTGGCTTGATGAGAACAGAGAAATGTATAGAATTGTTGAATCATTATATTGTACACCTGAAACTAATATAACACTGTAAGTTAATTATACTTGAGTAAAAAAAAGGAACAAACTTCAAGTTATAAATAAGCCACAGGGATGAAAAGTACAGCATAGGGAATATAGTCAATAATACTGTAATAACTTTGTATGGTAACTACACCTATGGTGGTGAACATTTCATAATGTATATAATTGTCAAATCACTATGTTACACACCTGAAAATAATATAATATTGTATGGCAACTTTACTTCAATTAAAAATAGAAAAAAAAAAGCCTTAAGTAAATAAATAAAATACGCACACTATATTTTTTTTTAATTTTATTTATTTTTTGACAGAGAGAGAGAGACAGTGAGAGAGGGAACACAAGCAGGGGGAGTGAGAGAGGGAGAAGCAGGCTTCCCGCTGAGCAGGGAGCCCGATGCGGGGCTCGATCCCAGGACTCTGGGATCATGACCCAAGCCGAAGGCAGATGCTTAACAACTGAGCCACCCAGGTGCCTCACACACTATAATTTTTTTAATGTACTTTTTTCTCAAGTTTTTATTTAAATTCCAGTTAGTTAACATATAGTGTAATATTAGTTTCAGGAGTAGAATTTAGTGATTCATCATTTACATTTAATAGAACATACTTTTCAATGAAATAGATTTGATGGCTACTTCACTATACCTAGAACTAAGAACTTAGGCAGTTCAGTCAAGGAAATCGTATTTACACATAAGTACATGAAAACGATTTTTTTTTCTTCCTTTTCTTTCTAGTAAATAAGGAAAACAAAAGCAATAGGCTGTGGAAATAAATGTTCCAAGGAATTTGCCTAGTGTGAGACTATCTCCCATTTATAAATCAAATATATATTTTGACAAAACACTGCTGAAAGAATCGTTTTAAAGAGAAAAACAATAAAAATAACCTAATTTCCATTCCCAATGCCTGATTTGACAAGACTATTAGCTAATTTCATTTACTGAAATATTTGCTTGCCTTACAGTGCTAAAATGACGTGGAAATTTTCATCATTTTTGGCTGTTGTTTAATTTTATGCTCCTACATAATGATCTGCAGCATGCCACATACTTTCAGAGCTGCTTTGCTTTTAGTGCTGAGCTCCATTAGCTACAAAGGATGACACAAAATCCACTGTGCCAAACATTTTTGATACAGCTATAGACTAATGCGAAATTCAAAGAATACAGTCTATGCTTCCTCATATATAATTAACCCTAATCCCTATTCTATCTGTGTTTTGATTCATGGTACAGCTTTATCTCTGTGATATACAAAATGCTAAAGCATCCATTGCCCACAGAGCAGATCCTGAACTGTGGTCCTTTTAGCCTTAGAAAAGGCCCTGAAGACGAGGCCAAGGCTTAAAAAAAAGTTTAATTGATGTATTAGGGTCATTTCCCAGAGAGACATATACACATCCAATAGACAACAAAGGGAGACTACAGTCCTGATTCAAGTGTATAATGTCTGGGGTTGTGTTTTCATTTCAGAGGCCATGAAACAGTTTAGTGAAAGACAAATACTTCTTTCCTCAGGTATAGTGATATTCAATTCTTTATTATTGCTATTAAGATCTGAGTTGTGTTTTTTCTTCCTCTAGCTATTATAACCTGGCATTAGAGACTACACAAACCAAGGTATAAAATTCAAAGGCTATGTACTTTGTCTTAGAAAAGTGTTCAATTTCCTTGACATCACTAGTAAACCAAATAAAAACATTAGGCCATTTTCAAGTAAATGAATACAAGAAACAATCACAGGGGGTAATCTACTATTGTTGGGGATACACTTCAAACAGAAGACAAAAATGGAACAAACTGGAAATAGCTCAATTCATTTACACTTAGTCCTCTGGGACAAAAATGGACCCATGTGCAACCATGCAAAGCAGTGGTGTATATGCTGATGGGAAAAGGCACGCAGATGTCAAATGGGTGCATTAACCCCCCTTGGCATAGTTAATGCAGACATGCCCTTAGGGATCCTTATAAGACCCATCTGTTCAGTCAAGCATTTGCTTAATTGTGTCAAATGCCTGGCAAATGTAGTGTCAGTTAATAGATAATAGATATGTAAATGCTGTTTGTGTTCTTGTACATATGCCCAGGGGCTTTACAATAAACACATCACATTTTTAAAAATAATTTTCTGTTGGGGATAAAATGATAGTCTTGCTGGCAGCAGCAGTCTTACCCACAAGAGTCCAAACTATTACAGTATTCACTAGTTTATAACATGATAATATTGTCATTAAGGGATTTCAGCTACACCCCATTTTCTGATAATCACCATACTTGTTATTTACTTATGGTTTTATGAAGAGAGATGGCACACTCATGCCCCCTCATTTTACACATTCCCCAAACATGTACTAAGCAACATGATTCAGTGAGAAGAGACTGCTTCTAGAGTTAGCTTGACCTGAGCACCTGTCCCAAGAGACACTGATAGATATGAAACCTTCAGAAATTTACTTGACCTATTTGGGCCTCAGTTCCTTCTTATGGAGCTGGAAGATAATTAATTCGGTCCCCAAAGGATTGTGGAGAATTTGAAATACAGAAGCACCAAACACATAATAAACCCTTAATAAATATCCCCATCACATACTTCATTACTCTGTTAAGACTTTGGGTTACACGTTCAGAGGAATCAGACTACCTCTTGTTTTAAATTGTCAATGACACCACTGAGTGACAAGTGTTGAGAATTAAGTTCTTAAAATCCCCTTTCCCCTTTATGATGCACAAGTATTATCAATGACACATTTGACAACGCTGAGGGAAATGGCTGCCAAAATGTTTTAGTAAAAGTAAGATTGACAGTTCAGAATCATTTTAAAGAGAAAGAGAGAGCAGTCCTCTCTAGGTTTTATGACAGGAAATCCTTACATCATCTTTTCCACCCTCAAAAGATTCTTGAAGAATCTCTTTCTCTTGTATTTTAGATACAGATAGAAAAATCTTAAGCCCATAAAGAACATAAAGCACTTAAAGTGGGCTCTAACTTTCCAGGTATTGTGAGAAAGTGAATCAATTTTGATACTTGACAGCCTATCTACTAGGAATAATTTCTTTTGCCATTTTTTATCTCCTTCACAATAACCACATTACTTCTGTTCTCTTTATTTGTAGAACACAAGTGTTGCTTAAGAAGAGCAAATTTTCATATAGACCAAATGCCATCTGAGGAAAAAAAAAAGAGAGAGAGACTCTAATTTCTTCCCTTTTAAGTTTCAATAGTATTTGATTAAATATGCCAAGCTGAAATGGCACAGCCTATGTTTAGCAGCAGAATTAGATAACTAAGGGCCCCTAAGACTTATCATGTGGTAAAAGAAATCTGGACATTAGAGAGAGAAGTTTCAGGAAACAGATTCCTACTGAGGCTGGACATCTCCCTAGGCTTAAGCTACCTGTTACTCCAGATCTGCTTCATAAATAACAGTTGTGTTTTTGAAGATAAAAAAAAATAACCCTGATATTTAGATTTTAAATGGCATGGCTTATTAGAAGGCAACAATTCTTCAGTAACACTAGAGAGGAGACCACTGTTGTTTCTCTTTTGCACCATGAAAAACTACTGCTAAACCACAGCTGTGGGCAGGGCTGACAAGGAACTGGATGAATGTTTTCAACAGAAATCCTCAGTTTCAGAGCACTGGCAGATAGAACATGGAGACTGGCAGCACTGAGCAGGGAATGTTTTCAAGATGGCGACCTGCCAGTCGTGTGTGACTCCAAGTCTGAGCATGGCCAGCACTGCACGGTAGCCCATAGAGGGCAAGGAGACCTTAATTCAGGTGGAGATAAAGGTGTGGGACTTGCCTAAATCAGAGACCCAGCAGAGAGACAGGGGCCAGCTTTTTGGTACTCTCAGAGGAGTGATGGTGATTGTGTTAATAACTACAGGGAGAAAATTTGAATATATTGTTTGGGTCAAAATATGCCTCTTCCAGATTTGAAGTAGCATATGCAATATATGCACTTACCCCAGGTCCCTGGCATCTGGCAGTGATTATGAATCTCCCTCTCTGATGAGGGGTTCATGCTACAATGCTGAGGAAAAATAATTGATACCAACCTTGTAAGCCCTTTAAAGAGTAAGATTGTCCCAGAAAGACTAACCCTAGGAATAAGAGAAAGATGATTTTCTAATTCTAAGATGGGCTTTGGAGGTCAGATTAACTTTATTATTCCGAAAGATTATTGAACACACACACATTTTTGGGGATGGGCTTTAAAAAGAAAGGATAAGGTGGTAAAATGGAGATAAAAAAATAACACCCCCAAGCAATGGAGAGCTTTCAGCTAAATGCAATCTAGCCCTCCTTTACTCTACATGGAATGATACCACATCTTCTTATGTAATTTCAAACTCTCCCCGGGTATATTTCATCTGCCAATCCCAAAAAGAAAATACAAGATACTTCGGTGTTACATATTTTTCCTCAGTGGGCTAACAGTGTAAGTTGTTGTTATTTAGCATGCTATAAATTGAACTTCAAAAAGATTATTGAATCATGATTAAATCACACATGCAGTTACAAATGATGAGTAGCCACTTGTATTAGTTATTAATTACTGCATAACAAACCACACTGCCTATTGGGCATGCTGGAAATCTGGGTAGCTCTTCTACCAGTGTCATTTGAGATGTACTCCTGTCACCTGGGATTATGTCTAACAGTTTAACTGGGGCTCAAGGGTTCAAGATAACCTCATTCTATTTGGGGCACATGAGAAATTGTTTTGATAACACTCTGAAGATTTTCTGGATGCTACCATTCTAGCTGACACTGTTTACTTGACACCACCTTACATCTTTCATAAGTATTAACAGAAGGTCTTATAAACACACCTTTATTTCACTTGTAGCACTAAGTTTCATTTTACTTTGATGCTGTTTTTCTGGCTGGGAGACTAGAAATGAGAAGATTTTATTTTCCAGCACAGAAAGTATTGGTCCTTATTTCACCAACTCTGTTTGGAATGTATAGTTCTATTTTTATGTCATCTCTTTCTTCCTATATCTGATCATAGGATACGAATAGAAGCCAGCTGGCATTTCAACATTCTCCCCGGAAGCCTCCTTAGGCAGATCCAACAGTTCATACTAGTTTCAATCTTCCAAATTACCAGGCAACATTTTGGCCAACTTTTCTGCCACTAAATAACAAAGACTGACTTTTCTCCAGCCTCAGATGGTTTTCTCAGGGACATTTCTAGTCTCCAGTAGCAACCTATTGGCACCCTTCTAGATTCTTCTCTTAACCAAATCCCAAAGTCAACATCACATATTTTAGGTTTTTAAAAATTTTTTATTATTATTACAGTAACACACCACTTTCATAGACTAATTTCTACAGCCTACATTAAAAAAAATCCCAAAATTTTGTGGCTTAAAATAACAATACTGCACTTTTCTCAAGATTTGATTATGTGTTTCTTCTGTTGTCTTGCCTGGATCACTGATGTGGCTCCAGGCACCAGTTATCTGGATGCCTTGATGGGAGCTGATGGGCACAAAATGGCCTCACTCACCAGACTGAGCCCTCGTGTGGTATGGTTGGAATGGTTGTGATAGCTAGGCCTCTCTCTTCTTACGGTCTTTTATTCCAGGCATCTTCAAAGGGAAAATAGAAGTTTTCGCTTTTGTGTAGCAACTACTCTGAGTTTGGAGTAAAGCATCTCACAGTTGGTCTAAAAGCACAATTTTTCAGAAGAATTCAGGACTCAGAAAAAAGTACCACACAACCCAGTAGAGAGTAAGAATGAGATTTGGCCTTGCAGGGCATTTTTGCATTTGTCCCATGTTATGTCTAACTACCACAAACTTTGGAGAATAATGGACACTGCTTCGCTTCTGCTTTCCAAGTCACATGCAACTTTTGATTGGGCCAACTGTTATCTAAAAATATTCTGGAAAGGGATCTCTGGGAAACACAGATCCCAGCTTACCCAGGGTGAAATCATGTAAACCACCACACTGCTCTCTTCTAAAGCCACTTAGTTTTTATAAGTCTCACTTCCCTCACCTACAAAATTGGAATATTCATATTGTAGTAGTAGGGATCCCATCAGGAAACAGATGAAACACTTGAAGGTACAGGATTTAATGGAGACACTAGTTATCAAAGTTGGTTGGGTTTAAGGAGTCAAAATGGGCTATGAAGTAGATTGTTGGTCTAGGAGTGTGATTGTTGCTTAGGGTACAAAAAGGGCTATGAAGAATCTAGAGACTGACAACAGTGACACTCTATTTCCATCCTTGGGCCTAAAGAGGCAAAAAAAGGTAATGGTGTTAGAGAAGAATAAAAGTAGTTCAGGGTCATGGAAGAAGGGTTGCCCAGCAGGAGTTTTAAATGTAGAATGCAACACTATTCCCAGATCTGCAAGAAATATGCAAAAAGAAAGAATCCTGCTGTCCATTATTCTGAACCACTGCCAATCTGTCCATTGTCTTAACCCAAGAAGGAGATAATGTGCAGGAGACTTGGATGATGTTCCTACATGGTCTGCTGCCTGAAGAAAAACAAAGGATAAAGAAGGGCAAGGAATGAATGTGGGCAAGCAAATGGAGATAAATGGGCACCATCCATCCTTTTCAATAGATTTCAGTGTAGAAAATTCAGTATATTTATAGCAGTCCTAGATCCTTGGTCTTAAGAAACCATAAAAGGGGTTGGAGGTAAAAGAGTTCAAACCTTAGTACTGTATATATTGGGAGATTCAAAGAGAAACTTCTGCATAAAACCAAAGTAATCTGAAAGTTCTCTCAAATAATGATCAAAACCCAAAGGACAATAAATAAAGATATAAAAAATAGAGATAAAACTATTTATTTATCTATTGATCGATCTATCCATCTATCCATCCATCCATCCATCCATCTACCTACCTACCAACTTACCTATCTATCTATCCATCTATTTATCTTCTATGAAGGGAGAGTACAGAAATACCCTCTCTTTTCTCAGCCTAGGCTCTAAGGAGACGAAAAGCAGAAATAAAGTTCTCCCTGAGAAATTCTATAAAGAAACCCCCATTCAAGAGGCTATGGCTAGAATTCATCTTACTCATGTGAAATCTTGAGGAAAATATTCTGTAGATTGGTCTTGGGTTGGTGTTGGCCTCTAGGAGCCTAATAAAAGCAAACCCATATTCTCACTGAATGAACCCTCTTTAAACTCAGAACTCAAAGAATTCCCCAAAATTAAAATCTGAGAAGCATGAATTGACAATCTCACATTGATTTTAAGTAGTCGAATGGGGCTGTCATGTGCAAGATTCCACAAGGAGAGCTGTAGGTGGGTGCTCTATAAATTCAAAACTGCAGACGACACTTATTAGAATTACCAGATACAGGGCAGAAAATAAGTATAATGAACTTATTAGATTTAAAAATAATATAATAAACTGAAAAATTTACAAGTGAAAAGCTTCGATTTAAATTAATCAGGCTGACCTTTTAAAAAAATAATTATAAATGAAAAAATTGTCATTAAAAATATAGATTCAAATGATTGTTTAATCAGAAGACAAGCATAGCTAAGGAGAGTGTTAATGGGCTGGAAAATAAATGCAGCAAAGAAATGGCACTGTAAGATAGGAACTATCCTCTTATCTTTGAGAGAATACACCCCAAGGTAGAAAGAAAAACCTTAATACTATAAATTAGAGTTCCAGAGAAGATAGCAAAGATTATGGAAAAGAGGCAATAATAGAAGATATAGTAGACTGGAATTTTTCCCAAAAGTGATTAAAAATGCCATTCCCAGATTCAGGAAGTCCAATGAATCCTAAAAATTCCACATGTAGGGGCACCTGGGTGGCTCAGTCGTTAAGCGTCTGCCTTTGGCTCGGGTCATGATCCCAGAGTCCTGGAATCGAGCCCCGCATCGGGCTCCCTGCTTGGTGGGAAGCCTGCTTCTCCCTCACACTCCCCCTGCTTGTGTTCCCTCTCTCGCTGTGTCTCTCTCTGTCAAAAAAAAAAAAAAAAATTCCACATGTAGACACAAAACAGTGACATAGTCAAAGACCATAAATAAATAAATAAGAACTTAAATGTAATATAGGAAAAAAAAAAAAACGACAGACTCACCCCTCTTTAAAGAAAACAAAGTAATATTTTCAACAAGCTAAGAAAATATACTATCAACCTCAATGAGCTAAGAAAATATACTACATACTATCAATATACTACCAACCTCAAATTCTACACTGAGAAAAATTCTTTCAAAATAAGATTTACACAAGGACACTGCCAAAAGAATAACACGAAAGAACTTAGTACATTGAAGCCATCCTACAGAAATTCTTTATAAGAAATATACAGAGAAAGAAAATGATTCCAACTGGAAGATCTGTCATGAAAGAATGAATAACCAAGAAATGAAATGGTAAATATGAATGTTTAAAATACTGGCTGAGGGCGCCTGGGTGGCTCAGTTGGTTAAGCGACTGCCTTCGGCTCAGGTCATGATCCTGGAGTCCCAGGATCGAGTCCCGCAGCAGGCTCCTTGCTCAGCAGGGAGTCTGCTTCTCCCATTGACCCTCCCCCCTCTCATGCTCTCTCTCTCTCTATCTCATTCTCTCTCAAATAAATAAATAAAATCTTAAAATACTGGCTGAATCACAGAGTAAAAATAATGTCTAATTTGGAGGATAAAACCAAGTTAAATTTTTAAAATTATGAAAAATGATATCATATATGATAAAGGAGAGTTAGTAAATAAAATTATGCATACAGGAGTAAAATTACTGATTATGTGTTATGTAAAATATACACATTTAAATCACTTGAGCAACATTCAAAATACCAGAAACCAAGTGTGTATTTTCACATGAGTAGTTAAAAAAAATGACATGAAAGAGAAACGCAATCAATGCAAAATCAGAGCACAGAGGGAAAAGAATGAGAAAGAAAAGGAAAAAGTAGGAGAAGCAAGAGATGGAAAGGCAAAAGGACAGTGCAACACGGGCTTAGGAAAAATAGGTCCAAATATGTCAGTAATTACCCAGAGTACAAACAGATGCAATTCTTCAGTTAGAACATTATGTTAACAAAATAAACCCAGTTATAATCTGTTTATACCAGGGCATCTAAGACATAAGGCAGTTATAGTGATAGACGAAGGAAAAAAAGAATCAGTAGTTACAAAGTAAATTTAAACAGCATAAAAGACCAGTAAACAAGATAGAACATGAGTTACTCTTACAATTAGATGATGTTACTTTTAAAAATTAAAAGTAAATATATGTACAGCCTAAAAATGGCTGCATTGACCAGTGGGATTATGAGAAACTTACATTTTCCCTTCAAATGTACTTGTATTTGCCAAAGTTTTCTACAGATAAGTTATGTTTTTAATTGGAAATGGAAATGGAAAGCTATGAAATAAATTCATCTCACTTTGAGATCAGTCTTTAATAGTTGTTCAAAGTTGTTCAAAATAGCTGTTCAAAGAATGTTAGTTCAAGGGCGCTTGGGTGGCTCAGTTGGTTACGTGACTGCCTTCGGCTCTGGTCGTGATCCTAGGGTCCTTGCTCAGCGAGAGCCTGCTTCCCCCTCTCCCTCTCCCTGCTGCTTCCCCTGCTTGTACTCTCTCTCTCTCTCTCTGTGTCAAATAAATAAATAAAATCTTTAAAAAAAAAAAAAAACAAAACAAAACAAAGAATGTTAGTTCTCTTTCCTTGCAATAGGGGGAGTTAAAATTACGGGCTAAGATAGAGTTTGTTTTTTTTTTTTTTTTTAAGATTTTATTTATTTGACAGAGAGAGACACAGCTAGTGAGGGAACACAAGCAGGGGGAGTGAGAAAGGGGGAAGCAGGCTTCCCTCTGAGCAGGGAGCCCAATGCAGGGCCCGACCCCAGGACCCCAGGATCATGACCTGAGCCGAAGGCAGACGCCCAATGACTGAGCTACCCAGGCGCTCCTAAGATATAGTATTTAAGATGCTAAAAATAATTATTTTTTTTTAATATTTGAAAAGCACATGATAAAAAAGGAAGGAGAATGGGGCGCCTGGGTGGCTCAGTGGTTAAGCGACTGCCTTCGGCTCAGGTCATGATCCTGGAGTCCCTGGATCGAGTCCCGCATCAGGCTCCCTGCTCAGCGGGGAGCCTGCTTCTGCCTCTGACCCTCCCCCCTCTCATGTGCTCTCTCTCTCTCATTCTCTCTGTCTCAAATTAAAAAAAAAAAAAAAGGAAGGAGAAAAGTGGTATTAAACATTAAACATTCACTATTTTGTCAAAATATTTTGAAGCAGCCATGTAGGTTTTGGTTTAACCAAGCCAAAAATTTAGCTAAGTGAAAACAATAAAAAGCAAATTGAAACATAAAAATAGGTATAATTTATTAATCCATTCCTATGTGCCAGGAATTTTATTTTGTTGTGTAATTCAATCTTGATAATGCTTCAAGGTAAAAACTATTATTCCCGTATTACAAATGAGGAAACTTCTGACACAAAGAAATGTAGTCAATTCTCTAAAACTAGTAAGTGGTTGAGCAAGAAGGTGTAATCTAAGAAGAAAAGACACATCTGCCATGAGGTTCACGTTGTAAGAGGCCATCTTCCTTTTTATTGACATGTATAACATGGTACAAAGAGATTACACGCTCATCCATAACCAAATATCGGGGGCTATCTGAAATACACATGAGAAGTAGTCCTTTGACAAAGCTTACTAAAGCATCTCCACCACACACAAGTCCACAGATCCTAATTAGGGAAGCTCAACATAAGTTTTAGGTCCCAATTGCTCTCTCTAAACTTACACTTCTAAAACCAGGCTCATGTTTTCCACTCTATAGAAATCATGAAATCATGATTTAAATTCCAATTCAATTCTCTCACTTGTTTATTGAGAGTATTAGCACCTTGAATATTTTGCTAAGCAGCATGTGACAAACTGATAATGCAGAAGGAAAAAAAATGACAGGAAAAGATTTTGCATTAATAAACATAAACTGTTGAGAGTGATGAGAATATGCATAATCTAATCTACAATACCTTTCCATCTATTCTTAAAAAAGCCAAGTGTTTGGAAGTTCCACAGTTACTTTCTTTCCAATTTTTATCCTTTTCCTGGTGGCTACAGGGGTATTTCCTGTTGATCAAACAAGGGTACATAAGCTATGATTCTTATTGAACTTACTGGCTCAGTATTTATTAGGGAAAAATCATAGACCCAGGAGAAATATCAGGTATGTGTTAACGCATTACTTTCCGAAGCAGCACAGAGGAATGTGGCAGAGCCTTTCAGCCATCAGATTCCTAGAGAGCAATCCTGACCCTTGAGTTAATGGAAATGTTTAAGGTTTATGATTGGGGAAACACCAACCTCAATCCTGGTGGTAAGAGGGGCTGGGATCCAATAGCAGTATGAATTGGGAAATAACTGACCTGCCTTGTTTCACTATATCATCATTTATCTGCTGTGAGAGCATAAGCCTCTCTGTCTTAGGTCAGGTTCTCTATAAGCAAAGCTTGAGGCAAGGATTCTTGAGCAAATGATTTAGGGAGAGACTACTCTCAGCTGAATCTAGTACAGGAATGGGTAATCAGATTTAATCAAGAAAGATTCTGGGCAAAGAGGTACAATCAGTTGAAGTCTAAACTTAGCCTGATCTAATGGGGCATTATGGAGCATGAATAACCACTATGAACAACACAGAGTTGGCAATGGAGGTGACCTTGTATAACCGGTGTCTACTGGTAACTGACCATGAGCTGCCTCTGAAAGAGATCTTTACCTCTCCAGGATTTCTTGGTGATTTATTCCCTTTAGTCAAGGACAATTCTCAAAAGAAGAACAGAGCCGTGAACTATCTATAGCCAACACTCAAGCAGCAGAGGACTGGAAGCACTACTTGGTAAGAAAGATCTGAGTGAGGCAATGATAGAGTGCCTGATAACGGGGTCCCAGGAGACAACTCCTCAGAGGTCACCTCATCGTACAACTGCTTTAACATTCTAATCTGATACGTATGGGGCATACTTTAGGAGTCTCTTCATCCCCACCCTTCAGATTGTTCATATATTCCCCTAGTATTCTTGATATCTTATGTACCAAATGGTCAGTGTTTTTAGGTAGGACTGGGGACAACAGCATTTTCATCATGATTGTTTCATAAAATAATAGTGATTATTGCTGTGGTGATTGTTGTTGTTATTATTGTTATTATTATTATTATTATTATTATTATTATTATTATTATTTGAAGGGCAAGGCTACCTGGTAGTTCTGTTGGTTCACTTGTTCTACATGGGGGTTATTCCCTTTATCAGGAGGTAAAGATGATGGAGATCACATGGCTCATGGGGTTTAGTGCCCCTTCCTCATGATTCCCATTTTACTGAACTATATAGCACCACAGAAATATTACACCATCTCAAGGACACCATACGAATTAAGGTAGACTTTGACTTCTGGCCCCTTGATTTTGTTTCCAGCATCCCATATTGGATGCCAAGACAAATGCTCCAGTCATAGTGTCCATTTCAATAACACAAAGACAATGGCCAGATGGAACACATTTTCAGCATGCTGAAAATCTTTCACTGGAGAATATCAATGGAATTTTAAAAAATAGAAAGTATGTCTGTCCCCCATTGTCCACTTCCAATATGCCCAGTGCACTAGTATTCAGTAGGACTGCACATAGATTCCAAGAGAGGAACCTGGCTCATGCATAGCAGGGATTTCTGAGATGTATGATTGGAGAAGAGCAAGTTTCGCCTCTAGTTTGATCAGTAGGCTGAAGTTCAAGCCTGGAGATTGCAGCTGTTCAACATAACAGAAACTCAGTATCTTAGTTCTACCACTTCAGCATTCACAGTTAGAAACGCACTAGCTAGAACACAGTCTGTAGTTTGCAGCTTTTATGATGTGGAAGAAGGGTGACCCAATTCCCCACCTCATTTAACTACCATTTATAGCATTTCACTATAGCTAATTTCTATAGAATGTCAGAGGAAGACTAGAGGAGTAAGAAATCAGTCTTGAACAAGTGGAAGTCTTACTTTTATTTTCATACAGTAAAATTGAAATATTTTTTACAGCGTGATCTGTCTACCTAAGAAGAAACCCAGAATCATAAGACACGGCTGGAAGAATGTTAGCAATCATCCAGTCCAATATCCACAAGGACAGAGTTAAATAGAACCTTCAGCAGAAATAAAGATACACATTTCATCAAATGCTGTGTATCAGTTCAGGTCATGTGAGTAGATGCCAGGATGGGATTAGCCATGCCAGAGCTTTTATGGGGGATGCGTGTCAAGGATAAAGGGAAACAAGCAGGAACGGGCAGGGCAACCGTCAAACTATGATGTAGGTCTGACACTTATGAAAGGGGAGAGGTAAAGAAGGGCTAAATAGGTAGAGTTCATACATTTCTTAGTAATTTTCAGCCAGCATGGTGGGGTGTGCTTAAGCAACTACTGTCATTAAGTAGATTTAGCAAATAAAAACACAGAACGCACAGCTAAATTTAAATTTCAGATCAACAACAAATAGGTTTATAGTATAGGTATTCCCCAAATATTACATGCATACCTATAGTAAAAAATTACTAATTGTTGATCTGAAATTCAAATTTAATTGGGTGTTCTTTTATCCCACAACCCTAATTATAGGAAATCCCTGTCAGGCCGTAATGGACTAGCACTAGTACCCTCACTCTGTTTAGTCACTGTATAGGAACAACCAGAGAAAGTAGGGCCTTGATTCAAGCATCGTTACTGACTGAAAGAGGAATAGCAGAGCTGTCAGTCATCTATCATGCTCACAGTAAAGGATCTTGAAAGAGATCTGAGTTGCGTAAATCCACAGCTGCCACAGATTCATTAGACAACAACAACAACACACACACACACACACACACACACACTTGGAGCACTTACTATACATGACCTAAAGATTGGAGACACCTACTGGGCTGATGCCTGATTCCTGCTTGCCTAAAACACCTAGTTGGGTAGGCTGGGCTGGCTAGTGAATGAGTCAAAAGAAGCAAATGTTTTGAATGTCTTTCATTTCCAAAGTTTGTCTTGGCAAAGAATGTGTGTGCATTTTCCACAGCAAAGTTGGGCCAGAAAGAGAATGAGGGCAGCATAGGTTGATCTCAAATACTGTCAATCAAAGATGACTGCCTAGCATAGACCTAGGATAGAAACCAGTGATACCATCGATGAATAGGGGCTGAGAGAGGAATCAACAACAACCCAGAGATGCATTACTTGAATTAAGGAGGTACGTGTGAGATGTCCCATGGATGAGGTTATCTCCAAAAACAAACAAAAGCTCTCTATGAGTCACATTTTTCTGTGGCAAGTAATAGCCCTAAAATGTGAATAGCTTATAATAATAAAACATATTTCTCATTCTTGTTACATGATAGCTGCAGCTTAGATGGACTATGAGAGCTCAGAAGTTCTTCTATCCATGTGTCTTATCATTCAAGAATCTAAATCGGAAGAGAAGCAATATGAAGGATGTGCTATTCTCATGGCAGTCAAATCTCCAGGAGATGAGCAGAAACATACCTGCTCTGTGAAGCCCCTACTTGGAACTCCTGACATGGTCACATCTTCCCCTTCCAAAGGTCAAAGCCAACAGCCAAGCCCAAAGCCACTGGGTGAAGTGCCTGCTGGGAATTACTATGAAGTTATATGGCAAAGGGCACAGAAGAATAATCCTATCATAAGGAAGGGACATCTATTTTGTAATTATTATGAGTTGAAATGTGCCCCCATAAAAAAATATGCATGGGAGTCCTAAGCCCCAGTACCTTAGAATGTTCTCTTATTGGGACAGAGTCTTCACAGAGGTCATTAGTGAATGTCTTAATCCAATATGACTGGTGTTCATATAAATGGGGACATAGAGATATAGGTATGAGGTAAATGCCATGTGAAAATGAAGATTTTCTCAGGCAGAGATCAGGGTGAAACATCTAAAGGCAGAGAATGCCAAAGATTGCCAGCAAATCACCAAAAGCTAGGAGAGAGGCAAGGAACAGTCTCCCTCAGAGCCCTCAGAGGAACTAAGTCTGCTGCCACCTTATCTCAGACTTCTAGCCTCCAGAACTGTGAGAAAATAATTTCTGTTGTGAAGCTACCCAGTTTGCGATACATTGTTACAACAGTGCTAGCAAACTAACACAAATATAATACTCTTTCACAAATCACCAGAAGAAAATGTTAGTTTTAAACATCTTCCAAGTTCAGAGAATCCTCAAGTCAGATCATTAACTACAGATCACAGCAAAGAAGGACTTCACTGGTCCCCTTTCCTCATACTCCCCTTGACATCCCCTTAGGGGATGAGGGACCCTAACAACAGCACTCCTCATTTAAACAGAAACTAGGAGAAGCCTCTAATTCATATCACATTCAGAGTTTGGATTATTATATAAAAATGGACAATTTGATTCCTGAACTGAGCCATGTTTTGTGACTAAAAGTGACCGGAAGTCTTTACAATACCTCATAACAGTCAGAGATGTCATGGGGTCTGCTTCAGTTTTTCATTCGGGCCAAGGGAAAAATTAGGCCTCGGAGCAAGTTTGAAGAAACGGTAAAAAAAAAAAAAAAAAAAAAAAAAGTAAAGTAGCTATAATTATATTCAAGAGTTGTGCTTGTTTGAAGAAACACACTTATTTTACAGATGAAGAAACCTGGTTTTAGAGAATGTAAATGAATTGCTTAAGGTCAAACAACTAATTAGTGGCAGAGCTGGGACGAGATCCAGAGTTTTCCCATTCCATTTAATTTCCGCTAAACTCTGCTGACTTATCTTGCAGACTGCAGAATTATTTTTAAATATCAGAAGTGCCTTCTTTTTATGTAGCCACATTGAAAAACAGTTTGGCAGTAACTCAGAATGTTAAACATAGAGTACCCATATGACCCAGCAATTCCACTCTTAGTTATATATCCAAGAGAAATAAAAACACATGTTCAACAAAAACTGTATACAACTGTACATAGAAGCATTATTCATAATAGTCCAAAAAGTGGCAGCGGTCCAAATGTCCATCAACAGATGGATAAACAAAATGTGGCTGGGATACCATACAATGGAATATTATTCAGCAATACAAGGAATGATGGATGGTAACTAGACTTACTGTGATCATTTTGCAATATATACAAACACCAAATAATTGTGTTGTACCAGAAACTACTATGTTGTATGTCAATTATACCTCTATAAAAAATAATGAAGGAAGGAAGGAAGAACTGAAGTGCTGATATGCACTACAACATGAATAATCCTTAAAAACATCATGCTGAGTGAAAAAGCAGGTCACTAAAGACCATCTAATACATGATTCCATTTACATGAAATGTCGAGGATAAGCAAATCTACAGCTAGGAAAGTAGATTAGAGACTGCCTATGAATGAAAGAAATGTGGGTAATAGGGTTTGATTGCTAATGGACACAGTTTCTTTTCGAGGTAATTAAAACATTCTGAACTTAGTGGTGAAAGTGGCACAATTCTGTGAATATACTAAAAATGACTGAATTGCACAACTTAAATGAGTGAATTATAGGACATCTGAAATATATCTCAATAAAGATGTCAAGAAAAAAAGAAATGCATTTTTTCCTAAAATGAAATCATTCCATATTTTAACATTTTATTTTTACTGAACAATTTTTTTATTTATTTTTACTAATTCAAATCCCTCTGGAATTTGTTCTCTTTTGGTCAGCGACTTAGGCAAAACCTTAGAACATGATCAGCAGAAAGTGTGGCATCTTGTTCAAATAAAGATCTGCCTTACTACAAACACAAACAGGGCAGCTTATCAGTTTATCTAAAAGAAATCCCATTGTGCTTTTCATACTAAAGCCAGCATTTTTGCTGCTCTAACAAGTTTTAGTGAACCTGAATTTATATATCTTGTCCTCTCAACCAACTCAGCTACTCATATTTTCATGTCTCATCACTGAGATCTCAATAGCCTTACTGTAAGCAGACATCATTCATGAGTTAATACTTAAAATGCAGTACTTTACTTCTGATTAAAAAAAAAAAAAAAATGACCTTTAGAGACCCCAGAGAGTGTGGAATGGTCAGTCTCTCTCCATTTCTTCTTCAAAACACTGTTGGAATCCCATGAGGATACTACATAATATTAAGAAGTAAAACTTACAAAATGTCATATCCATTTCTTCACCAAGTTATGAAGATTAACTCTTTTAATTTGATGTATCTAAAGACAACAAAATATTATGAGCATAAACCATGAGATGACTATTTTGGAATATTAAGCATCACAGAATTCAATCATTGGTGATAAGTTAAGTCCATAAGGAGACTGTAACCACCTTCACGTTCCTTTTAGTGTCTCCAACACAAACACAATCGAAGATAAAGTCACCCCAGAGAAGTCTTGAAATGATTTTGCAGAAAATCTTACTGACAAAAGTGCATTAAATAGATGAAAGGTAGTAGGAAAAGTGGACCTGGAAGGTATACTAAAATCAATACAGATAATGTAAATAATATTACTGACTAAAGATACCTTACATTGTTCTTATGAAGATATTTTTGCCTTCCGTTTGACTTTAATCCTCCTTTGACATCATTGATCACCTTACCCAGGTGAAACCCTTGCTTCTCTTGGCTCTGTAATCTCATACTACCTTTTCTCTAAGACTGCATTTCCTTCTACATTTCTTTTGTGTTCACATTCATTTTTTTCTTCCATTTTCTCTCCTGAAACCATGAAAATGAAAGTTTCCCAATCTTGAAACCTTTTTTTTTAAGATTTATTTATTTATTTGAGAGAGCGAGAATGAGAGAGAGAGAGAGTACATGAGAGGGGGGAGGGTTAGAGGGAGAAGCAGGCTCCCCACTGAGCAGGGAGCCCAATGCGGGACTCCATCCAGACCTCCAGGATCATGAACTGAGCCAAAGGCAGTCGCTTAACCAACTGAGCCACCCAGGCTCCCCCAATCTTGAAACCTTTAAGAGAGCTCTCTCTCCATCTTTTTCTTTCTCTCTCTCTGATACATGATCTCTTGAGCTCTCTCTTTAAGCAGGAGGTTCTAAGAGCCCACCAAAAGTAAAATAATAGATGAAAAAAGAATAAAACCACAATGGAAGTGAGAGAAAATGTGAATTTGAAACATGACATAATAATAAAAAAATAAAACACAAAACTATTAAAAATATTTCATATTGATATCGTTTGGAAGAACATAGTAAATTCAGGCATTGTGGTTGGGGGGTTGCAACATGAGCTTTTGCCCCTGGTAGACCCAAGCTAAATTCTAATCCTGTCATTCATTAAATATTTTACCTTAGAAAACTTATGCAATCTTCTCCAAGCTTCAGTTTCCACATGTAAAATTTAGGTAAGTAGTTATTAAGGTACGTGTATCTGTGTTTGTGTCGGTGTGTCTGTTCTAATGGTTTAAGGCAACAAGTGATATTTCTCTTCTCTGAGCTTATAACTAGCGTTCACAGCTGAAGACAAAAGGCATTAAGTAACATATTCTAGATCTAGTGATTTATCACCCTTGGGAACAGCCCCTACTCTACACAGCTTGTTGAGATGTATCATTTGAGCAGAACTAACACTGTAACACTCATCCTCCTACATACACTCTAAATCATGGTACTATGATCATTTCTGCTATTAAAATTCCCAAGTCAATGGATGTGGATACTCAGGTGTCTTGAGCTGCTAAAACATGGAGAATTTAACAGTAAAGAGATGTTGGAGCAGAAAGACAGTGCCAGGTTGACATTCTGTACTGCCAATAACAGACATACATGAGTTTCCTCACTAGTTGAGTGGATACACAGAAAGTACAGAAAATTAATAAAATCATCAAAATGTGTTTCAAAGAACCAATACATGCAACCTTGACTTATAAAGCGATGCTTCTGATCTTTCTATTCATTCAGGTCTATTTTGGGACTCTCTGTTATAAAGATTTTATCATAGGGGTTCTGCACAGCTTTTACAATATTACTCTCTTTTGTGTTATTATGGAAAATATCACTTTTATTCTTAAAAATGTCTTCCATCTCAATATAATTTGCATATGTGATAACCACCCATTTTGGAGATTACTTTTATATCCTGTTACTTAAAAAAGTATTATATTGTAGTTGCTTAGTAGATTCTCTTTATATTAGTTTCCTACTGATGATGCAATAAACTACCATAAACTTAGTGGCTTAAAATAACACAAATATATCCTCTTTACAATTCTGAAGGTCGGAAGTCTGAAATCAGTCTCACTGGACTAAAACCCAGGTGCTGACAGGACTGGTTTCTTCTGGAGGCTCTAGAAGAGAATCTGTTTCCTTGCCTATTTTAGCTTCCAGAGGCTGCCTGCATTCTTTGGCTCACAACCCCCTTCTTCCATCATCAAGCTAGCAGGAGATCATCTTCAAATCCCTTTCTCTCTGTACTTCTGCTTCCACTGTCACATCACCTATCTGATTCTGATACTTCCTATGTCCTCCAATAAGGACCCTTGTAATTATGTTAAACCCACCCAGATTACCCAGGATTATCTCCCCAACTCAAGATCCTTAAGTAAATCACATCTGTAAAGTCCCTTTGCCAGGAAGGTCATGTACTGGGACATTCCAGAGATTAGGACATGGGCATATATAAGATGATTATTCACCCTATCACACTCCTTGATTTCCTAGGTATCCAATCATCTAATGTGCAACTATAGAAAGTTTGAACTCTTTAATTTTTTTGTAAGTCTAGTTAACTTTGTCTTGCCCAACCACATTGGCTAAATTTGACAGTAAAATATTAAATAATTGCAGTGATAGTGGGCCATATGGATGTCTTCTTTGGAAAAAAGTCTGTTCAATTTCTCTTCCCATTTTTTAATTGTGTTGTTTTCTTGTTATTGAGTTATATGAGTCTTTTTATATTTTGGTATTTTAACCCCTGATCTGATATATGGTTTGCAAATATTTTCTCATAGGTTGCTTTTTTATTTTGTTGATTGTTTCTTTTGCTGTGCAGAAGCTTTATAGCTTGATGTAGCCCCACTTTTTGATTTTTGTTTTTGTTGCTTGTGTTTTTGGTGTCATATCTAAAAAAAAAAATCAGTGCCAAGACCAATGTCAAGGAAGTCTTCCCCTATCTTTTCTTCTAGGAATTTTATCATTTTAGATCTTATGTTTAAGTCTTTAATCTATCTAAAGTTAATTTTTGTGGGTGGTATAATTAAGGGAACAATTTTATTTTCCTGGATGTGGTTATCCACTTTTCCCAACACTAAATATTGAAAAATTTATCCTTTCCCCACTGAATATTCTTGACCCCACTGTCAAATGGCACCAACATTATTTTGATCCAAAAATGTTCTTGATTTTTAGATGTATTTCCCCTTATGAATGAAATGTAGAGTCATTTTGTCAAATTTTTAAAAATATCTCTAAGGTCTTCATGGAGATTGAGTTAGATTTACAGATTAATGTGGAGAACTGTATCTCCAAATACTGAATGCTTCCTTCCAATAACTCAGTATTTGTGTTTCCTTTAATTATATTTTTGTACAAATTTAATTTTTTAATAAATATTTTTACATTTCTTTTTTAAGGTCTTTTTTATGCACACATATGTACTTGTACATAAATATACAAAAGACTCTGTACACATATGCAGCCTAAGAGTTGGTCAAAACTCAAGAGACCCCTGTGCAGACTTCAGGGCTTTTTCTCCTGTAGTTTTCTCTTTTTTTTTTTCCTTCTGCTCAGTGGGATCACTGTTTTCTGGACTCCATCACCCTGTGCCTTTAGGTAGAAAAACAAGATGAATATGCAGCATATGCGGAGTGTGGAGTCTTCTCTCACTGATCAGAGTCCTGGCAGGCCGATTGCCCAATGGCTAAAACATAGTTCTTCATATGTTTTGTTTCACTTCCTATCTGTTTACCCTGGGTCAGTCAGTCCAATATTCATTGATCTGTTGTGACAGGAACTGGAAGCCCTTCTACTTCTAGTACATATTTATTGTTTAATGAAAGAACCAAATAAGATTACATGTATCATAATATGAGGATATGAATCATAATACCTACTTCTCAATTTATTAACAGAAACAAGTCCTTTCAACTACCTGTGTAACATTTTTGTATTCTAGCTCTTTGCCTGTCCTCCACTCCACATAGTCTGTCTCCTGAACCCCACCACTGCCCCTCCATCCTTCCCTACCTCTTCTAGTTTATTGTGGTTCCCTCCCACCTTGTAGGCTGCCTTCCTTCCCCTCATCTTTCCTCCTCTGTCTTCTTTTGATTTTCACTTCCTCTACCACTATTTTTCTGTGATTATTATCATTATTTGTTATTTCATTGATTATAATGCTATTCTTTTTGTACATTTTAAATGTGGATGACAAGATTACTAAACTTTATTCTTTTCTACAACTGTCCTTTTCTGTATTATTAAAAATATTCCTGGGGGGCGGAGCAAGATGGCGGAGGAGTAGGAGACCTGGATTTCGTCTCCTCTCAGGAATTCAGCTGGATAGGGATCAAACCATTCTGAACACCTACAAACTCAACAGGAGGTCGAAGAAAAGAAGAGCAACAACTCTCTCATCAGAAAAGCGACCACTTTCTGGAAGGTAGGACGTGCGGAGAAGTGAGTCCGAGGCGATATTCGGGAGGATAGACGGCGGGGGAGGGGCCTCCGGTGGCCGCTTCTGGCAAGTGATAGAGCCGCGGAGCACAAAATCGGAAATTTTAAAAGTCTGCTCCACTGAGGGACGTCACTCTGGTGGCTAAGCGGGGGGTGGAACCCTCCGGGACAGTGTGGTCTCAGGACCCACGGGTCACGGAAAGACCGGGGGTGCCTGAGTGTGGCAGAGCTCCCAGGTATCGGAGCAGGGAAGCCGGCTGCAGAGGCGGAGCCCAGGCGCGGGCTCTCAGCTCGGGGTTGCCATAAACTGTGATCCGCGGCACAGTCGGGCCACTGCTGCTCCAGCAGGGACCCAACAAGCGGCAGATCCGGGGAGACTCACCTTCCTCCCCCGGGAGGAGCCGCGCGGGAGTGCACCGCAGGGATCTGCTGGGTTTGGAGACTCCACCCGGGGTCGGGTGCCAGAGATAGAAACGCGCGGTCACAGGCCGGGTGAGCACGGAGTGCGGCTGGAGACCGGGGAGACGGGAGTGACTGACGGCTTTTCTCTGGGGGCTCACTGAGAAGCGGGACCCCGAGTTCTCGGGTCCTCCGGGGCGGAGATTGGGAGGCCGCCATTTTCACTTTCACTCTCCGCCTCCAAAGCTGTACGGAAAGCTCGCAGGGAACAAAAGCCCCGGAGAGCAAACCCCAGCAGATTACTTAGCTGGGAGGGGGCAAGGGCGGGGCAATTCTGCCTCCGGCAAAGACATTTGGAAACCACGGCAACAGGCCCCTCCCCAGAAGATCAGCGAGAACAGCCAGCCAAGACCAAGTTTACCCATCAATGAGAACAGCAGAACTCCAGCTCTAGGGGACTACTGCACATAGAATTCATGGCTTTTTTACCATGATTCTGTAGTCTTTCAAAGTTAATTTTTTTTTAACTGTCTTTTTTTCTTTTTTTATTCTTTTTGAATTTTTCTTTTTCCCTTTTTCAACCAACATCTTATCAATCCCTTTTTTTAAAAAAAAAAACATTTTTATTTTTCATTTTTAGAGTCATATTCTATCCCTTCATAGTAGTTACCCATATTTTTGGCTTATATATATAAGTTGTTCTCTCTTTAAAATTTTGAGATAGTTTCTTCTAACAGATCAAAATATACCCTAAATCTCTAGTATATGGTGTTTTCTGTTCCCCTGCCTGATCACATCCTCTCCCTTTTTTTTTTCTTTTTTTAAATCCTCTTCTTTCTTTTTTCAAACAACTTCTTATCAATTCCTTTTATAAAATTTTTTATAATTTCCATCTTTACAGTCATATTCCATCCCTTCATCATATCAACCCTTATTTTTGTACATATATAAGTTTTTCTTTCTTTAAAATTTTGGGAGGCACTTTCTTCTAAAAGACCAAAATACACCCCAAATCTAGTGTGTGGCACTGATCATATTTGATCACATTCTGGTTTTTTTGTTGTTGTTTTGTTTTGTTTGTTTTTGTTTTTATCTTTATCTTTTTCTTTTTTTTCTTTTTCTTTTTTCTCTCTTTCCCTTTCTTTTCCCACTGCTTCAGGTTTTTTCTGATTTGTTTAGAGTATATTTTCTGGGGACGTTGTTACTCTGCTAGCATTTTGTTCTCTCATTAATCTATTCTCCTCTGCACAAAATGACAAGACGGAAAAAATCACCTCAACAAAAAGAACAAGAGGTAGTACCGACTGCCAGGGACCTACTCAATACGGACATTAGTACAATGTCAGATCTAGAGTTCAGAATCATCACTTTAAAGATATTAGGTGGGCTTGAAAAAAATATGGAAGTTATTAGAGAAACCCTTTCTGGAGAAGTAAAAGAACTAAAATCCAACCAAGTAGAAATCAAAAAGGCTATTAATGAGGTGCAATCAAAAATGGGGGCGCTAACTGCTAGAATAAATGAGGCAGAAGAGAGAATCAGTAATATAGAAGATGAAATGGTGGAAAATAAAGAAGCTGAGAAAAAGAGAGATAAACAACTACTGGATCACGAGGGCAGAATTCGAGAGATAAGCGATACCATAAGACGAAAAAACATTAGAATAATTGGGATCCCAGAAGAAGAAGAAAGAGAGAGAGGGGCAGAAGGTATAATGGAGCAAATTATAGCAGAGAACTTCCCTAATTTGGGGAAGGGAACAGGCATGAAAATCCAGGAAGCACAGAGAACCCCTCTCAAAATCAATAAAAATAGGTCAACACCCCGACATCTAATAGTAAAACTTACGAGTCTCATAGACAAAGAGAAAATCCTGAAAGCAGCTCGGGAGAAGAGATATGTAACCTACAAGGGTAGAAACATTAGATTGGCAATAGACCTATCCACAGAGACCTGGCAGGCCAGAAAGGACTGGCAGGATATATTCAGAGCACTAAACGAGAAAAATATGCAGCCAAGAATACTATATCCAGCTAGGCTGTCATTGAAAATAGAAGGAGAGATAAAAAGCTTCCAGGAAAAACAAAAACTAAAGGAATTTGCAAACACAAAACCAGCCCTACAGGAAATCTTGAAAGGAGTCCTCTAAGCAAAGAGAGACCCCAAAAGCAATATAGACCAGAAAGGAACACAGACAATATACGGTAACAGTCACCTTACAGGCAATACAATGGCACTAAATTCCTATCTTTCAATAGTTACCCTGAATGTAAATGGGCTAAATGCCCCAATCAAAAGACACAGGCTATCAGACTGGATTAAAAAACAAGACCCATCGATATGCTGTCTGCAAGAGACTCATTTTCGACCCAAAGACAGCCCCAGATTGAAAGTGAGGGGGTGGAAAACCATTTACCATGCTAATGGACACCAAAAGAAAGCTGGGGTGGCAATCCTTATATCAGACAAATTAGATTTTAAACCAAAGACTGTAATAAGAGATGAGAAAGGACACTATATCATACTTAAAGGATCTATCCAACAAGAAGATCTAACAATTGTAAATATCTATGCCCCTAACATGGGAGCAGCCAATTATATAAGCCAATTAATAACAAAAGCAAAGAAACACATCGACAACAATACAATAATAGTGGGGGACTTTAACACCCCCCTCACTGAAATGGACAGATCATCTAAGCAAAAGATCAACAAGGAAATAAAGACTTTAAATGACACACTGGACCAAATGGACTTCACAGACATATTCAGAACATTCCACCCCAAAGCAACGGAATACACATTCTTCTCTAGTGCCCATGGAACATTCTCCAGAATAGACCACATCCTAGGTCATAAATCAGGTCTCAACCGGTACCAAAAGATTGGAATCATTCCCTGCCTATTTTCAGACCACAATGCTTTGAAACTAGAGCTCAATCACAAGACAAAAGTCAGAAAGAACTCAAATACATGGAGGCTAAAGAGCATCCTACTAAAGAACGAATGGGTCAACCAGGAAATTAAAGAAGAATTAAAAAAATACATGGAAACCAATGAAAATGAAAACACAACTATTCAAAATCTTTGGGATGCAGCAAAGGCAGTCCTAAGAGGAAAGTATATAGCAATACAAGCCTTTCTCAAGAAGCAAGAAAGGTCTCAAGTATACAACCTAACCCTACACCTAAAGGAGCTGGAGAAAGAACAGCAAATAAAGCCTAAACCCAGCAGGAGAAGAGAAATAATCAAGATCAGAGCAGAAATCAATGAAATAGAAACTAAAAAAACAGTAGAACAAATCAACAAAACTAGGAGCTGGTTCTTTGAAAGAATGAACAAGATTGATAAACCCCTGGCCAGACTTATCAAAAAGAGAAGAGAAATGACCCACATCAACAAAATCATGAATGAAAGAAGAGAGATCACAACCAACACCAAAGAAATACAAACAATTATAAGAACATATTATGAGCAACTCTATGCCAGCAAATTAAATAACCTGGAAGAAATGGATGCATTTCTAGAGATGTACCAACTACCAAAACTGAACCAGGATGAAATAGAAAACCTGAACAGACCTATAACCACTAAGGAAATTGAAGCAGTCATCAAAAATCTCCCAACAAACAAAAGCCCAGGGCCAGATGGCTTCCCAGGGGAATTCTACCAAACATTTCAAGAAGAATTAATACCTATTCTTCTGAAACTGTTCCAAAAAATAGAAATGGAAGGAAAACTTCCCAACTCATTTTATGAGGCCAGCATTACCTTGATCCCAAAACCAGACAAAAACCCATCAAAAAGGAGAATTACAGACCAATATCCCTGATGAACATGGATGCAAAAATTCTCACCAAAATACTAGCCAATAGGATCCAACAGTACATTAAAAGGATTATTCACCATGACCAAGTGGGATTTATCCCTGGGCTGCAAGGTTGGTTCAACATCCGCAAATCAATCAATGTGATACAATACATTAACAAAAGAAAGAACAAGAATCATATGATCCTCTCAATAGATGCAGAAAAAGCATTTGACAAAGTACAGCATCCTTTCTTGATCAAAACTCTTCAGAGTATAGGCATAGAGGGTACATACCTCAATATCATAAAAGCCATCTATGAAAAACCTACAGCGAATATCATTCTCAATGGGGAAAAACTGAGAGCTTTCCCCCTAAGGTCAGGAACGCGGCAGGGATGTCCACTATCACCACTGCTATTCAACATAGTATTGGAAGTCCTAGCCACAGCAATCAGACAACAAAAAGAAATCAAAGGCATCCAAATTGGCAAGGAAGAAGTCAAACTCTCACTCTTTGCAGATGATATGATACTTTATGTGGAAAACCCAAAAGACTCCACCCCAAAACTGCTAGAACTCATACAGGAATTCAGTCAAGTGGCAGGATATAAAATCAATGCACAGAAGTCAGTGGCATTCCTATACACCAACAACAAGACAGAAGAAAGAGAAATTAAGGAGTCGATCCCATTTACAATTGCACCCAAAACCATAAGATACCTAGGAATAAATCTAACCAAAGAGACAAAGGATCTGTACTCAGAAAACTATAAAATACTCATGAAAGAAATGGAGGAAGACACAAAGAAATGGAAAAACATTCCATGCTCATGGATTGGAAGAACAAATATTGTGAAGATGTCAATGCTACCTAGAGCAATCTACACATTCAATGCAATCCCCATCAAAATACCATCCACTTTTTTCAAAGAAATGGAACAAATAATCCTAAAATTTGTATGGAACCAGAAAAGACCCCGCATAGCCAGAGGAATGTTGAAAAAGAAAAGCAAAGCCGGCGGCATCACAATTCCGGACTTCCAGCTCTATTACAAAGCTGTCATCATCAAGACAGCATGGTACTGGCACAAAAACAGACACATAGATCAATGGAACAGAATAGAGAGCCCAGAAATGGACCCTCAACTCTATGGTCAACTCATCTTTGACAAAGCAGGAAAGAATGTCCAATGGAACAAAGACAGTCTCTTCAACAAATGGTGTTGGGAAAATTGGATAGCCACATGCAGAAGAATGAAACTGGACCATTTCCTTACACCACACACAAAAATAGACTCCAAATGGTTGAAAGACCTCAATGTGAGACAGGAGTCCATCAAAATCCTAAAGGAGAACACAGGCAGCAACCTCTTTGACCTCAGCCGAAGCAACTTCTTCCTAGAAACATCGCCAAAGGCAAGGGAGGCAAGGGCAAAAATGAACTATTGGGACTTCGTCAAGATAAAAAGCTTTTGCAAAGCAAAGGAAACAGTCAACAAAACCAAAAGACAACCAACAGAATGGGAGAAGATATTTGCAAATGACATATCAGATAAAGGGCTAGTATCCAAAATCTATAAAGAACTCATCAAACTCAACACCCAAAGAACAAAGAATCCAATCAAGAAATGGGCAGAAGACATGAAAAGACATTTTTCCAAAGAAGACATCCAAATGGCCAACAGACACATGAAAAAGTGCTCAATATCGCTCGGCATCAGGGAAATCCAAATCAAAACCTCAATGAGATACCACCTCACACCAGTCAGAATGGCTAAAATTAACAAGTCAGGAAACGACAGATGTTGGCGGGGATG
>NC_058408.1:21579230-21662078 GCF_002201575.2 Neomonachus schauinslandi | reverse complement strand
AAGAGCCAAGATGTCCATCAACAGATGAATGGATAAAGAAGAGATGGTATATATATACAATGGAATATTATGCAGCCATCAAAAGGAACAAGATCTTGCCATTTGCAATGACGTGGATGGAACTGGAGGGTATTATGTTGAGTGAAATAAGTCAAACAGAGAAAGACATGTATCATATGATCTCACTGATATGAGGAATTCTTAATCTCAGGAAACAAACTGAGGGTTGCTGGAGTGGGGGGTGGGGTGGGAAGGATGGGGTGACTGGGTGATAGACACTGGGGAGGGTATGTGCTCTGGTAAGCGCTGTGAATTTTGCAAGACTGTTGAATCTCAGATCTGTACCTCTGAAACAAATAATGCAATATATGTTAAGAAAAAAAAAGAAGAAGAAGAAGAAGGTAGCGGGAGGGGAAGAATGAAGCGGGGGAAATCGGAGGGGTAGACGAACCATGAGAGACGATGGACTCTGAAAAACAAACAGGGTTCTAGAGGGGAGGGGGGTGGGGAGGATGGGTTAGCCTGGTGGTGGGTACTGAGGAGGGCACATTCTGCATGGAGCACTGGGTGTTATGCACAAACAATGAATCATGGAACACTTCATCTAAAACTAATGATGTAATGTATGGGGATTAACATAAGAATAAAAAAAAAATTAAAAAAAAAAATATTCCTTAATGGATTACTTGCTCTGGGGTCCACCTGAGTTTGACATGTGCTTTATTCATTATTGTTGATGAATAATTCATCTGTAATTTCTTTTTTTTTAAGATTGTATTTATTTATTTGAGAGAGAGCGAGAGTGAGAGAGCACGAGGGGGGGTACAGCAGAGGGAGAGGGAGAAGCAGGCTCCTCGTTGAGCAGGGAGCCTGATGCCAGGCTCGAAATGCCTACTGCACACTGCTCTGTTATTTTCATCTTTTGCTTTTATAGTGGTAAGTAATAAACATCTTGGGTTTTTAACTTATTTTTGTAAGCTTATCAATATATTTTAAAGAATTCTTTTTTATTTTCCCAAGAGTTTATTTCTTTAATGAGAGAAATCTTAAGTTAATCAAGTCCCTCATACTACCTTTAGTAAATATCAGTGCAAAGTTTTGATACAATGTTTTAACAAATATTTGCTTTAAATTTAACTAAATTTATTTTAATATTCAAAATCCTATTTACTACAGCTATTCACAGAAGTCTTTACTTTTGTGGGCAATGTCAGGCAGCAAATATAACATACAGATTATATGCTTTTACTTCAACTATAATAAAAAAGAATTCAAATAAGTAAATCATCCAGAAAACATGTTTAATTTTCCAAAATCTAAAAATAAGGTAGAAAGTTTGATATTGCAATTTCTTTGTGGTCATTTTTCCTTTTATTCACAACTTTTAATCAGTTTTTGTGAAATGTCATTTACTCACTCAAATTGAGCATTTAACTAGGTCATACCCTATATTCATTCACTGCAACAGAATAATAGAATGAGAAATTCTTCTAGGAAATATAAGAAATTTAGGACTCCTTGCTTTGAGTAAATGTGATCTGTTAAAATTAGGAAAAAAAAGAGAGAATTGTAGGTTGTACATATCACAAAGCTTTTCTCTAGAAAAGTAACAAGGTTTTGCAAACTTTTCCTTGTTTTTTTCATTATGCATGTATTCAGGTATTTTGAGGCCTTCTACTTAATTTTCAAGCAATCTTAGGTTATTGTACATTCTCCCAGAACATCCAAACATGTACATGTTGTATGCTGTGGTTGTTCAACAGTCTTCCCCGATATATTCATTAGCCTAGCTCAACTTCAGTTTTAACAATATGTTGTTAGTTTAAAAAAAGACACTATTTTTTTTTCCCTGAAAGACCTTAGACATAATGGAATTTTACCTCCTTTCTTTTTGTATAAATATCTCTCAAACCCCGGAGAACTCTGTATCTTATTATTTTGAGAGTTAAAGGGCTATATTTGTCTGATCAAAGGGTAAGAACTATTCTAACAAATTTGTTCATACTGCTTACATGCATTTCAACCATTTGTTTTGTCTATTTTATTTTGTTGTCTTCAAGTAATCCAATAATCCAGCTTCAGAAACCATTCCCCAATTTCAAAACAAAGACAACCCATGTCAAGGATTTATAAATGGTTGTTCCACTAAATTACAACTTAAGTCTTTGGTCTCCTCAAAGCTAGTGTTAGAATCTCACAGAATATTTAATATTTTTATAGAACTCTCTGCTCTTAACCATTAATACATGATGATAGCCTATTTATATCTGTTTTCTATAGTCCTATGTTATTTGTTTCATTTGATTTTGAGTTGACTTATTGTACTCTGTTCTCAAGAAAGAGGTGTGAGCAATACTGAGAGAACTGGAATTTTAGTTTCAGTGGTCTAGGAAGGATCCATTATCCAAAAACATCTTCCCCCACTGATTAACTGGAATTCTGTGACACTGCTCGTTATTTGTGTCACTGGTTAATATTTATTATGTTGATAATAATACGTACTGTGAATCATATACTTGACATATTTTACTAAAAAGCCATTTTTTCCTTAGTGGAAAAGATAAAGATAATAAAAAGAGATACTGAAAGATGGGAATAAGGAGAAAAGTGCTACAGAAAAGTAGAAAAGTATGTTTCAGAATCAATTTTTGTATTTCAGGCAAGGTACTAGCAGGAGGAAATGGCACACTGTAAAGATCCTTTTCCTTTCCCATTTTCTCAGAGAATGTTGAGATTCCATTTCCTTGAAGAAAGCATGAGGAAGAGAATATTTACAAATCCATATGCAGGATTAAGGAAACCAATGACAGAAAGCAGTTACTATTCCCAGATCTGAAGGCGCAAGGAAGGGAGAATCTGTATTAGCTTACTGACCACCACAGACTGGATGGCTGAAACAAAATAAATTCATTTGCTCACAGTGGCTGGAAGACAGAAGTCTGAGATCAAAGTGTAAGCAGACTTAGTTCCATCTGAGGGCTGTGAAAGACAGAGCTGTTCTGGGTCTCTTTCCTCAGGTGCTGATGGCTGTCTTTCCGTGTCTCCCTGTTGTCTGACCTCTGCACAGGAGCAAGACCCAGAGAGGGTTGTAGCTACAGGAAAGTGGCCACTTGAGAGAACCCTCGGGGAGAGCACAGAGCCACACACTGGCACGCGCCAGCCCAGCAAGAATGGAGTGAGGGGAACAGGTACCTTACCTCTTTCCCACCTTGTCCTTGGATCCCCTCTCACCGACTACAGGCAAAGACCCATGGGAAACACGGGGTAGAGAGCCTGGTTGATTCGGTTCTCAGAGTTCACACTTGCAAGGTACAGAACAAACAGAAGAGTGGATTGGGGGTGGCCATAGGAGAATACTCAGTACATCCAACTTCAGGAGAGTAATTCTCAGTTCAGAATGAAGGGAAGAAAAGAGGAAGAGTTGTGTAGGATGTCTTCTCAAATTATAAATATCCTTTCAAACCAGGTTCTGAAACACCTTTCTAAAAATTAGGGAAGTGAAATGGGAGAATCACAATAAAAGTGGGTCGCAATTACTCATGAGAATCCTTCTATCTCTTATTTATGTTGGACTAGAAAAGAGTTGTGATCCACCACTCTAGGAAGGTTTTGTTCTGAATGAAGTCTTTTTTATGAAAAAAAATTTAGCACCTGTATGACATGATCAAAGAAGATATCTATGAACCTCTACCCTCTCCCTTTCACAAGACTTTGATTCTTAAAATTGTAATATTGGAGAATTATAAATTACATTTGAAAATGATAGACAACTATTCCTACCCACATACCAGAAATAGGACAATGGAAGCTCAGAGAGATTAAATGTAATGATTTTAACAACACAAATATTAATTGTTGAGTAGGATGAGAACTCAAGACTTCTTACTCCTTTTCTAATAGTTTCTTTTGTTTGCTTTTAAATTTTTTAATCTTTCTTAGCCACTGCTAATTTTACTACCTAAAGACCAATACCACTAAAAATTGCCTTGATTAGGTAGGTATTCCTGATATGGCCTTCCTGAACACTCTAAATTTCTTTCAGTTATATAACAAAATTGCAATTATTTTCAAAACTAAACTGTAGGCCCCCTGATGAGAGGATTGTACCTGCTTTATTCATCACAACATTTCCTGTGCCAACCAAGCACAATGACCTACATATCTTATGAGTAAATAGATCATTTTTGCATGTAAGTACTACTTAAAGCCTCAGTTATAACCCCAATTTTGTAATTTCAAATAAGTAATGTGATCAATCAGAATAAAAAGGGAAAAAAGAAATATCTTTTAAATATAAATCTAGGGGGCATCTGGATAGCTCAAGTGGTTAAGTGTCTGCCTTCGGCTCAGGTCATAATCTCGGGGTCCTGGAAGCAAGCCCCACATTGGGCTCCCTGCTCAATGGGGAGTCTGCTTCTCCCTCTCCCTCTGCCCCCCCACCCCTTGCTCACGTTCTCTCTCTCTCAAATAAATTAAATCTTTAAAAATAAATAAATATAAATCCAGAATAAGAAATCATATGAAAAACTACACATATATTGTAAAATAAGTTTCATAATTCTAGCTTCCTTGATGAATATTCCGACAGCACTTTCATATATGTGTGAACATATTCTTTTCCCCCAATTATACATATTAAATTGTGATGGTAGGGTCTGCCCCTTCTTAACTATATTTGGAAATGTGGCCACAGGGTAATGAATTATATAGTCTCTCTAATAACTTAAGCCTTACAAAATATTCTTTAATAAAGCCTTTTACAACTTCTTAAGTGAACCAATTTAAACAAATGAAGAATTTTCAATAGGTTAATTTACTTGGATATGTTAAATCTTGAAGAGAGGTCTAGGCTAGGACTTTGCTTTCAGTTTATTGCCAAGCTTATAAATGTAATTTCCATAAAAACAAATTGTTACATGTTTTAGCTTGTGTGAGTGATCCAATTTTTCCAAAATGTTTTTGTTGTGGCAGTTGGGAACTGTACAGCCTACTTCATTTCAATTATTAGAATCATTTTGACTATTATTCTACCCACAAGGACCATGGCAAATGCTTTCTGTGTACACACAAAGTTTGGTTTCAGCAAGCAGCTGTTCCTTGTAAAGGAAATGCTTTCAATGCCCTTTATTCTATAACACTTAAAACTATTTGGCAATGAAGAAGGCTGTTTTCCCTAGTCTTCAGCAAATTTTTTTTTCATTTTGAGTGGTTTCGCAGCTATTTTATATATCTATTTAATCGCCTCAATATGTTCCTTTAGTAGAAAATAGCAAAATTCAGTTACCTATAATAAAATTGCTTTCCTTGACCCAACCTCTGGGTAATAATAAAATAGAAGCTCCCAAAATAGATTCAATTACCCCAAGCAGACCCCTTCTTATGAACACTTCACCTACCAGTGATCCTGCCCCTTTCTCAAGGAAGATTGGGACAACTACTGCTAGAACAAATATTTTTTTATTTGAAATCTTCAACTCGTACCCTCTGGGATATATTAACATTTTTATGATCATAGTTTTTGACAGGAACATTTTTAGAAATACCCATTAGGTCTAAAAATACGAGTATCAGTAGGAAATCCTTTGTCTTCAGCTTCTCTTCCACTTATCCATGGATGCTCAATCTCTGATCACATTAATACTTGTGCTAAACAGGAGCTTGTTACCTGCCTAAAATTATGAGGGTAGAAAAGAGATGGGCTCCCAAAGCTACAGTTGAGGTAAAAGACATGTCCCCAAATATTGCAACTGGAATATGTAAAAATATTTTTTTTAAGATTTTATTTATTTATCTGACAGAGAGAGACACACAGAGAGAGGAAACACAAGCAGGGGGAGTGGGAGGGGGAGAAGCAGGCTTCCTGCGGAGCGGGGAGCCCGATGTGGGGCTTGATCCCAGGACCCTGGGACCATGACCTGAGCCAAAGGCAGACGCTTAATGACTGAGCCACCCAGGCGCCCAAAAATATTTTCTACCTAAACAACTATCTAAATGGTCATTAGGTTTTATGGTTCTATGACTGTATTTGCCCAGCTACATTATCAGCTCTTGTGGACTGACCAGAAATCTTAATTAGGAGTTGTAATATTTTTCCCCTGGGAAAAGTTGTTCCAAGTTTCTAATAACTCCCACAAAATTATGTTTGGAATTTCAGTGCTTGTTAGTTGAAAACACGTTGTATTTGGTCTTAAAATTACTTATTTGGTGAAATATAAATAAATATCTTAAAGACATCTAAAAATCATCCTTTATACATATTTTATACTGGAGTAGAAAATTAAGAAAAAACATTACTCTATATGTATACAGGATCTCACAAAGAGTGGAGGGGAACAAGGCCTTAAAAGAATTCCTGCTTAATCACTTACAGTCTATATGTCATAATGAAGGATCTTTCACCCTCAATTTTCTGTTCATTAAGATAAATATTATCTAATTGTTGTGAAAATTAAATGATATAGTATACGAAAAATACTTAGCATAATTTTAGTCGCAAGGTGGACCTCATGAGATACTGAATTTCCTCCCTTCCATTGTTGTTACAACAGGTACTGTAGAGGGCAGAATTTACAGCATCGTCAAATATAATCTAAGCTAACAGCCATCTTATTTTAAGCAACAGTAGTTACAACTATAATCCAAGGAAAAAAGGTATGAATGACTTTGTGGATAACTGTTCGGTTTTTAAAATATTTTTTGACTCACGCAAATCAAAATTCACTTTCTGCTTTATATTTATTATGAAGTGTTTAAGAATGCACTTTGGGTCTTGGAATCAAATTCCTGATATGACTCCCCCAGTGGCCCTTGCGATAGTCTCCCTGCTTCCTGGGTCCTTTTCCGTGTGTGTGTGTGTGTGTATCCCAATGGTTCCAGAGAACTCTGAAGCGTATCTGTGTGTGTGTGCATATCCCTTATTACTTATCATATATATGTATATACATGTATATAAGCATATTTATATAAACATAGATGTATGTATATGCATATATGTAAAATGTATGTATGTGGAGACAAATATATAGAGAAGGAGAGAAACCCAACTATTCTTTTAAGTTTTTATTTTAATTCCAGTTGGTTAACATGCACAATTATATTAGTTTCAGGTATGCCATATAGGGATTCTACAATTCCATACCTCACCCAGCGTTCATAACCTATTTCATTCCATCCCCCTATCCCCCCCCCCCCACCTGTGGTAACTATCACTTTGTTCTCTATAATTAACAGTCTGTCTCTTGATTTGTCATTTTTTCCCCCTTCCTCATTTGTTTCTCATATATCACATGAGTGAGATCATGTGGTATTTGTCTTTCTCTGACTTATTTTGCTTAGCATTATACTCTCTAGCTCCATCTATGTCATTGCAAATGGCAAGATTTCATTCTTTTTTATGATTGAATAATATTCCATTGTGTGTGTGTACCACCTCTTTATCCATTCATCTATGACACTTGGGCTGCTTCCACATCTTGACTATTGTAAATAATGCTGCTATAAATACAGGTGTGCATATGTCCCTTCAAATTAGTGTTTTTGAATTCTTTGGTAAATACCCAGTAGAGCAATTGCTGGATCATAGGGTAGTTCCATTTTTAACTTTTTTGATGAACCTCTAAATTGTTTTCCACAGTGGCTACAATCAGTTTGCATTCCGACCAACAGTGTACAGATGTTCCTCTTTCTCTACACTCTTGCCTACACCTGTTGTTTCTTTTGTTAATTTTAGCCATTTTGACGGGTGTGAGGTAATGTCTCAGTGCAGTTTTGATTTGCATTTCCCTGATGGCAATTAGTCATGAACATCTTTTCATTTAACGGTTGGCCATCTGGATGTCTTCTATTCATGTCTTCTGCCCATTTTTTAGTTGCTTTAGTTGTTTTGTCGGTGCTGAATTTTATCAGTTCTTTATACATTTTGGATACTAACTCTTTATCAGTTATGTCATTTGCAAATAACTTCTCCCATTCCGAAGGTTGACTTAGTCTTATTGATTGTTTCTTTCACTGTATAGAAGCTTTTTATTTTGAAGTAGTCCCAATAGTTTTTGTTTCCCTTGCCTCAGAAGACATATCTAGAAAAAAGTTCCTAGGACCAATGTCAAAGAGGTTACTGCCTGTGTTCTCTTCTAGGATATTTAGGTTGCAGGTCTCACATTTAGGTCTTTAATCCATTTTGAATTTATTTTTGTGTATGGTGTAAGAAAGTTGTCCAGTTTCTTTCTTTTGCATGTTGTTATCCAGTTTTCAACCAACACTACTTATTGAAGTCACTGTCTTCTTCCCATTGGATATTCTTTCCTGCTTCGTCAAAGATTAATTGACCATATAGTTGTGGGTTTATTTCTGGGTTTTCTATTCTGTTCTATTGATCTACCTGTCTATTGTATTTTCTTTTTTATTTCCTCTTTATTTCCTACTTGACTCATTCATTGTTTAGTAGCATGTTATTTAACCTCCATGTATTTGTGGTCTTCCCAGATTTTTTTTTTTTTTTTTTTGTGGTTGACTTCTAGTTTCATAGTGTTGTGGTCAGAAAAGATGCATGCTATGACTTGATCTTCTTGAATTTGTTGAGGCTTGTTTTGTGAGCTAATATGCAATCTATTCAGGAGAATATTCTGTGTGCATTTAAAAAGAATATGTATTCTGCTGTTTTAGAATGGAATTTTCTGAATATACCTGTTAAATCCATCTGTTCCAGTGTCATTTAAAGCCTGTTTCCTTGTTGATTTTCTGTTTTGATGATCTACCAACATAAGTGGGGTGTTAAAGTCCCCTACTATTATTGTATTATTATTTCCTTTATGTTTGTTATCAACTGTGTTATGTATTTGGGTGCCCCCATATTGGGTGCATATTTACAATTGCTACATCTTCTTGTTGGATTGTCCCCTTTATTTTTATATAATGTCCTTCTTTGTCTCTTGTTACAGTCTTTGTCTTAACATCTATTTTGCCCAACATAAGTATTGCTACTCTGGCTTTCTTTGGACACCATTTGCATGATAAATGTTTCTCCATCCCCTCACTTTCAATCTGCAGGTATCTTTAGGTCTAAAATGAGTCTCTTGTAGGTCACATATAGGTTTTTTTTTTTAATCCATTATGTCACCGTATATCTTTTGATTGAAGCATTTAGTCCACTTAGATTCAAAGTAATTAGTGATAGAAATGTATTTATTGTCAATTTATTACTTTTGTGGTTGTTTCTGAAGATTTTCTCTGATCCTTGCTTGTCTTTCTTTCATGGTTCGCTGGTTTTCTTTAGTGATTGGATTTCCCATTATTCTTTGCATATTTATTAGTGGTTTTTCATACATGGTTACCACTAGATTTGTATATAACCTCTTCTGCATATAGCGGTCTAAATTAAGTTGATGGTCATTTAAGTTTGAAACCCCCAATATGCTCCAAAATCTGTATGAACAGATCTGTCTTCTGTTTGCCTTGGTGCTGTGTAAACTGCTATTTTTATGTTGCCTCTTTGCGCAGGCTACTCTCTCTTTAAGGGTGGTGGCCCAGCTATCACTTGCCCTCCAGCTTGCCTAGTGGTGAGTGAGCTGACTTTAAAGCTCCAGGTTCCACATCCCACTAGTTTTAAAAACTGAAAATTTAGCCCCTGTGGTTTTTAAAGCCAAACGTTATGGGAATTAGTCTTACCCATGTGAGGGCCCCTATCTCTGCCCTCTCCATGCACCGCTCCCTCCCTCCAGCAGGCAGCCTCCCTCTGCCTTTTTGACCTTCCTAAACTTTCAGATGCCACTTCTGCTCTATATTTTGATGGGGAGTTCATTCTGTCAGTCTTTGGATCATTCTCCGGTTTATCAACTTGGATGTGGATGATACCTAGTTGTAAATGTGGGATGGGGTGAGCTCAGGGTCCTCCTATTCTGACTCTTTCCAAGCTCTCCAGAATCAAAATTTTGAGACAACTATTCCTTATTACTGAGTATTATTTTGGTCATTTCCAAAATGTTACTTATTCAACTGTTGCATTAAATAAATTAGTATATGTTACTTCATAGCCCTGCAAGCATAGCTTTAATACAAATTCCTCTTAGATTTAAAATAGAATTACTGAGCCCAAGAATATATGTATTTCTAAGTTATTTTTTAGAAAGTGTCAAATTGCCCTGCACGGAGGTCTGCTAATTTACATCCTACCAACACTCTGTGAAGGTGCCTCTTTCCTTACAACCCACTAACAGAGGTATCATCAAATACCTTTTGGTTGTGTACCAACCTGATAGGTGAGATATGACTGTTGGTTATATTTTTGTGTTGTTAATCCTGCTAATAAATAGAATAAAATTTTCCATGATTTCCACTAGAAAGAAACAGTGACTTTATATTCTTAAGCATGGGCTTTCCTATATACAATTGTGAGGAGTATTTTTAATAGCTTTGAGGAGAAAAAGAAAGATGGAAATCAACCCTTTTTGAATATCTGCTATCAGGCAATGGGCTAATTGTCTTACAGATGTTACCTAATTTGAATCTTATAACAACCCTATATAGAAGACTTCAGACCACACAGATCATGAATGGTGCAGCTGGATTTGAACTTGAACTGATCCAACTGCAAAGTACATTTGTTACATCAGAATGTAATTGTAAGAAGTGATGGAAGGGCACTTTTTCTATACTATATATTTTATTACCAGCATTTGGAAGTGCATATTTTATTTGATAGTGTTTATAAATTATGTGTTTCCCTCTCAGAAAAACTTGTAGTGCAGAAATGCTTCCATATGCTAGAAGTTTGTGGGGTTCTTTTGATGAAAGAAAGCATGTCATTCTGTGGCTTGCTTGCTTATAATCACTCAACAACAGCATGTATAAATTTAGAAATGGTATTCCCACAGAATTAACTCAGTACAGTTTTCCATTCCTGCAGCCCTCACATGACTGATAAAGTACTATTCCAAAATAACGAATTTTTAGAACTTCTTTCATTATTTATATAGTTAATTTATATAGGTAAGAGAAATTAAATAAGTAATATTTACATTTCTAAATTCAAATACACTTAACTTTTAAACTTTTAATAAATAAGTTATTTGCTTTTTTGGTGACTGTAACTCAACTTTTTCACTTGACAGTTCTGTGACCTTGGAAAATTTTAACTGAAATTTCTTGTAATGAACCTTTTTCATCTATATAATGGCATATCAGTATAAAAATCAAAGGCTGTTTTGAAAATCCAACATAGGGGCGCCTGGGTGGCTCAGCTGGTTAAGCGACTGCCTTCGGCTCAGGTCATGATCCTGGAGTCCCAGGATCGAGTCCCACATCAGGCTCCCTGTTCAGCAGGGAGTCTGCTTCTCCCTCTGACCCTCCCCCTTCTCATGTGCTCTCTCTTTCTCTCATTCTCTCTCTCAAATAAATAAAATCTTTAAAAAAAAAAGAAAATCCAACATAATAATCTATGTAAACTACTGAACAGAGTGATATCTTTTCAGCAAGTGTAATTCTGATTAACTGTAGAAGTAAAATCTCTGTTCCCTGGACTTCATTTAATACAAAGTGCTTTGAATTGGCAGCCAGAGAACTGAGGTTTACATCAATCATGGCTCTGCCTGCCCCTTATCAATATTAAACTTTGATAAGCCACTTTAATTAGAATTCAAATTTCCCACGTGTAAAATGAGACAAAATTGTTTGCCAAGATCTCTAAGGTCATAAGGCCAGTTAAAGGCAGTTTGTAGATTCTAACTCCCAGGAATTTAGACAAGTTTTATATTCTTCTCTACCTTGAATCTTTTGTACAAGGAAGAGCAATATGCTCCATGTCTCTCATTTCTTTAGTGTTAAATGGCTTCTGGTTCTGATATCCATCCACTCTCAGACAAATTATCTGAAGGTCAGGTATACAGCCCAAAATCTCTAGAGCAAAAGACAAGACAAAAACACCCTTGAGCAAGAAAGGTCCTGAATCCTTCATCTTTTCTTCTGGATATATAAATGCCTGCTAGACAAATAAATCTATCTTCTTATGAGATGTCTTGTATTTTTCAGATCCTAAGTACTTAATACAGTGGACAGTTTTACATAAAAATTTGCCCTGGTTGTTTATAGATGATTTAGAAAAAATTATAGTTATGAGCATCTTTAAGTATTTGGTGCAATATTCAAAAACCATAATCTATTCATATTTTCAAGTTACATTTTTAAATAAAATGATTTGATAAAACAGTCCCCCAAATAGTTTCTACCCTTTCTACCCTTTTCAGATTCTGTTTCCGCAAAACGTTGCAACTCATTTAGAGTCACAGAAAATTAACTTAACAATATATTTTGATAGCAAGATGTTGCTGCTGATGATATGGCAATAATGTGACTCTTATTTAAATTTTGCAAAATAAACAACCAACATTATTCCCCCTTGTAACATAGTGAATATTTACTATGTACGAGGAGATAAGCTATATTTTATGAGGGCATTGTTTAGAGTTCTGAATACTTTACAATCTAGTGATGATAAATATTTATAAATAACTACAACAAGAAGTATGTGACAACTGCTAAGATAGACATAAAAAGTCAGAATCAACAGGTATATAACATATAGGAAATAAATGTGACTATCAGGTAAGACTTTTTGTTAAGGACAGATTGACTCTGGAAGTATATGTTAATCTTTTGAGCAAATAGTTTTTATATCATACAAAACTATTTCCTCACATTTAGTACAAGTTTTGTATTTCCTTTGTCATCTGTATTCTTCTATAAATGTATTATTATATAATTTCATTTCTGTATTGTGTAAAGCATTTCTATTAAAGTCATGAACAAAATACAGATGTTAATTGCCATTGCTACTGGAAATATTGCTCTATGCAGTAAGAGACTTCTTAGAAATAAAGGAAATCTGTAATTATTTGCCTTTAATAGGCTTTTCTCCTGCCCAAATCAAGAGAAATAGGGAGGGGCGCCTGGGTGGCTCAGTCGTTAGCGTCTGCCTTCAGCTCAGGTCATGATCCGGGAGTCCCGGGATCGAGCCCCGCATTGGGCTCCCTGCTCAGTGGGAGGCCCGCTTCTCCCTCTCCCACTCCTCCTGCTTGGGTTCCCTCTCTCGCTGTGTCTCTCTGTCAAATAAATAAATAAATCTTTAAAAAAAAGAGAAGAGAGAAATAGGGAAAAAAATCAGTTAATAGATGAAAATTCACTGAATTAGAAATCAGAATATATTTAAAAATTTTCCTTATATAAACAATAATTAATTGGAAAAATGTGATAGAAACTCCCATCCATAAAATTTTAAATTTTTTTTAATTATGTAGGTATACTCTTAATAAGAAGCACACACCCATCAACTACTCTTGACTCTATCACATTACAGCTGTGTTTTAGCAACCATGCTGAAAATACCAAATGTAACTGAAACAAGTGCCTCAATTGATTTGAGGGGGACGGTGGGAAATCACAGGGAAACCAGATGTCACCAGAGGCTGTGATATCCTTATGAAAAGATCACAACAACACTGTTGGGAATTGAAGGACAAATTGCTTCCATGGCCTAAATCCACTTCTCCCTTGACCCCAAGTTGTTTATTACCTTGAGATGAAAATAAATAACAATCCTAAATGGCCAGAGTTAAAATGTTCAGACTGCTTTTGTGAATTATAGCATTAGCAGCTTTCTAGGCAGTTTTGGAACAAGGAACCAGAAGACAAGAAATCTGGATTTAAGGGAAATAAGGCCTGAAGTTGTAGGGTGGAAATACCAGAGACAGTAATGTTTGCCATGGTAGTATGCTTTCAGCACCAGCCAGACTGGCAGTTGGAAACTTTCTAGACAAAGATGCGCGAGGGGGTGAGACTGAAGCCGAGAAAGGCTCATATACATAGTCAACTTACCTAGATCCTCCCATAAAGAAAAAGTAAATGTGCTTTCGTGTGTAGAAATTAGGGGAAAGGAGGTAAATCTTACAGAAATATTATAGGAAAGGAAAAACATTAATAAGATACTGATTTAACTCCAATAAACTTTGTTTTAATGTGTGCAGGTGCCTAATACTATCATTTGTTTGTTTGTTTTTTAATAGACCTTGTTTCAGTTATGATGAGGCTCAGATGTTGTCTAATAGAAACGCAAGTAAGTGGTTTAAGAAAAGTAGGGATTTATTTTAATTTTTATGTCCAGGAGGTTGAGGGATAAGCAATTCGGAGTTGCCATACCAGCTACATGGTCCTTAGGGATCCATTCTCCTTTTTCTTTTCTGTTCCATCATCTCTGGCATTAGATTCCACACTTAACCCATGGTCAGAGATGGCTATGGAACTTCTATGCATCACATCATTATTCCAAGCAAAAAGATAATATAAGGGAATAAAAGAAAAAGAATATAATACGAGGTGAACCAATGCATTTAAGGATGCTCTAAGGAAAACCTTCCACTTACTTCTCCACTGATCATTCCTAGCTGAAAAGGAGGCTGTGAAATTTAGGTTTTTTCTTAGGATCATAACTACTTAGAATGAAATCTGTTTTAAAGAAAATGAAAAATGACATTGGGTAGGCAAGTAGCAGTCTATGCAAAACCTCTCTTATGAAAAGGAGGAATCCTACAATTTGTGCAAATAAATCTGATTTTTAAAAACTGTATTCAGGAATTTGGTATCAGAAGTAAGTTTTCTTCTTGAATCAGAGTCTCCCCAAATGAAATTTTGAAAATATGTTTAATCAATGAAACTTCCATATTTAAAAAGCTACAGAAAGTAAATTTTTTTGAAAAAAGATTCGGCAAAATAAATATTAAAATGTTAATGCATTCATTTACTATGGTGCTCATGATCTTAAGGGTGATCCACAATTAGCTAAATTTTAATGATATTTTAAGGCAATGTAAATAAATAGTTATGACAACTGCTATGATTTTACTTATGTGGTGGATGACTTTCTGAATTATTGAAATAGAAAACTGATCTGCTATCTGAAAGTTTCATAGAAATCATCCATACAAAAAAAGAGAGGGAAGCAAACTATAAGAGACTCTTACCTATAGAAAACAAACTGAGGACTGCTGGAGGGGAGATGGCGTGGGATGGGTTAAACAGCTGATGGGCATTAAGGAGGACACTTGTTGTGATGAACACTGGGTGTTATATGTAAGTAACGAATCACTAAATTCTACTCCTGAAACCAATATTACACGATATGCTAACTAACTAGAATTTAAATAAAAATTTGAAAAAAAGAAACTAAACAAAGGGAAAAAAAAAAGACAGAGAGAGAGAAAACAAAAAAACAGACTCTTAACTATAAAAAACAAACAGATGGTTACCAGAGGGGAGATGGGTGGAGAGACAGGTAAAATAGGTAAACAGAATTAAGAGTACACTTAAGAGCACTGAGTGATATATGGAACTGTTGAATCACTATAGTATATTCCTGAAAATAGTACTGTATGTTAACTACACTGCATTTAAAATTTTTCAAAAATAATCTAGGTATGATTTACATACAATAAAATATAAAAAACAAGTGTACAAAAAATTATCTATAAAACTGTAGAGAATGGGTGCTTATTTTAGGGATAGATCTAGGCTTTTTTTTCCCTCAACATATGTTTATTAGTTGACCACATGGCTATAGGTCTATTGTTATCAAAGGTCTTTAAACAATTGTAGTTCCTCCAAGAAAATAAAGAATTAAATGCAATATGTCCACAGAATCTCAAAATCTTATTTTTTCCCCCTTCCACTGCCATTATCCACTAATTGTATGGGAATACATCTACAACAGTGGAAATTTTATTTGTGAATTTTCTCATGTTCCATAGAGTCAGAATGGAATTTTTTTTTTTAAGATTTGCTTTTTGATAGTCACTAGGAAGTTCATTTGGATCTAGATATTGTGGAATTAGAGTTAATTAGAGGATTCTTCAGAAGTACTCCTTAAAAGAAGAAATAAATAAAGTTAATTTTTGGCTATAATTGAAATTAAACACATTGGTTTGTATGACTGAAGATGATATGTTGCTCAACTAGACAGGGATAACTAAAATAATACATTAGAGCAAGAAACGACAATGAGTCAGAAAAGATTGGAAAATCCACCTGAACTCAGAGCATAAATATTTTCTCAGTTTGTGGTTAGTGCTTTGACTTTTCTCATGATGTTTTGCTATATGGAAGCTTTCATTCACTGTTACGGAATTATCAATTAGTCACTCTAATGGATAAACTTTCAAAGACTGACAAAACGAAGTATTGGCAAAGATATGAAACAACTAGGCATTTGAGCATTCCTGGGGTGGGGGGGGTAGTATAAAGTGATATAATCATTTTTTTAGATCATTTGACAGTTTATTCTAAAGTTAAACATATATGTACCATATAACTCAGCAATTGCTCCTAAGTATTTGCCCCAAAGAAATTAAAACATATATCCACAAAAGACTTGTATGAGCATACTCAGAACAGCTTTATCCCTAATAGCCAAAAACTGGTAAGAACTTATCTTCTATCAGCAGGAAAATGAATGAACAAATTTTGGTATATTCATAAAATGGGATACCACTTATCAATACAAGGAACAAAGTGATGATGCACAAAAGAAAATGAATGAATCTCAAACACTACACTGAGTAAAGTAAGTCAGATGCACAGGAACACACACCATAAGCTATCCTTTAGATGACTTTCTAGAAAAAAACAAAACTAATGTATTATGGTAGAAAACAGGGAAAGGGTCATTAATTAAAAAGTCATGATAAAACTATACATTGGTGAACATGTTCTATATCCTGATTGGGCTATGGAATGTATATATATGAATATGTATAATATCCTTCTGTATGTTTGGCAAATATAAACCATACATTTTGGGGGCAACTGGGTGGCTCAGTCGGTTAAGCATCTGCCTGCCTTAAGCTCAGGTCATGATCGCAGAGTACAGGATGCCCCCCACCAATCAGGCTCCCTGCTCAGCGGGGAGTCTGCTTCTTCCTCTGCCCCTCACCCCACTCATGCTCTTTCTCTCTTAAATAAAACCTTTAAAAAAAATAAAGCCATACATTTTTAAATGTAAATTATACCAAAACTATTTAAAAACACTATGGGTGACATAGCAAAAATAACACCAAATGAAATCAAAAGGTACAAAATAATTATGTGGATAAATTAGATGAAATACAGTATTTTGTCTAGAGAAGATGTATTGAGTTCAAATTGTTTTTTTTTTTTTAAGTGTTTTTAAATATATGGTCTCCTTTCACCTTTTATACTACAATTTAGTTTTCCCTGGAGTTGGATCCTCCACACCAGAGTTCAAGTTGTTATTTTTTTTAATATGGATTTCTGTGTTACATGGACTGTTCAAACAGATAAGATCGAATTCTTAACCATATTTGGGTAATAGTAAGCTCTACTTGGTAAAGATAAATGACTAAAATCACAAGCTTAAATTTGAACACTTCAAAGCACACGGAGAATATTCAAAGTTTGTTCACTTTACAGTGTGATCATGCACATCTCTACCCTTCTCTTTATGCTACCATCATTTACCTATTGCATAGTCGAACAATATCTATACTAGACATGATATGGAGATGGAATATGCTCAAAGTTGACTTGTCAATTTGACTGCTTATTAACAGAAAGCAAAATTATCTGACAAGGAGAGATTTGAGATATTACAAGTCTCTAACTTGACTGGAAGTGTATACTCTGGTCTCACATTTTCTTTCTATTTCTCTCTACCTCCCCAACATCTGCTTCATTTATAGTTCCCTTCACTTTCCACAAACACTCCCAACTCTATCCTACCTCAATAAATTTGATCACATGCTACCTTCTGTAGAACCTTGTACTTTCCCTGAACCCCCATAGCATTTTAAAGTTTATATCATATTTAGCTTTTAACTATGTAATATTCACTTACAGTGTCTCGTGTCTTATCTTGCTAATTTTAAGCTTTTTCAGATTTTACCTAGATATATATATCTATATATAGATATATAGATATATAGATATATCTTTGTTAGATATATTTATATAATAAATTTTATTGCCTAAGTATTTAATAACATAAATAACTGACATGTTTTTATTTGTACTCACCAGAGGCCAAACCATGGTAGAGTTCACAGTATAGTGGATACAACACTGAGACAGGAACAGAGGCACATACAACAAATGTGGGCTTAGTAAAATAATTGAAAACTCTATTTTCTGTTTTGTTTTACTAAGATGGCAGCACTGATATCAAATATGCCTATCTCACAAAAAAAAAACTGCTTGTAAGAATCAAATAAAATATGTCTTTAGAGAATTCAAATGCTATGAAGAAAAGTGATTTTAAATAGTAATTGATTGGAAGAGAAGAAAAATTTAAAAAGAGAGAATGTGGAGGGAGAAGAAAGATGAGATAGAGAAGGAGGAGAGAAAAAATAGAGAGGAGAGAGAAGGCCAAGGAGGGGCGCCTGGGTGGCTCAGTTGGTTGAGCGACTGCCTTCAGCTCAGGTCATGATCCTGGAGTCCCAGGATCGAGTCCCACATCGGGCTCCCTGCTTAGCAGGGAGTCTGTTTCTCCCTCTGACCCTCCCCTCTCTCATGTGCTCTCTCTCTCATTCTGTCTCTCAAATAAATAAATAAAATCTTAAAAAAAAAAAAAGAGAGAAGGCCAAGGAGAAGAAAAACGTAAAATTATTTTCTCATGAAGTTACTATGTAACATTACAAAAAATACTATAATTTCAATGGAATTCAATAGACTTAGTATTGTTTAGTCATTCAAGATGCCAAGGCATCAGAAAGCAAGTCTTAGGATGAGTATGTCTGCCTTTGTTTTTTTTTTTAATTTAGCTGACTGTGTGATACATTTTCTCATGGTATTAGTTTCAAAAGCTAACAAACCTGGAAAACATATACTTTAGTTTTGAAATACAAGCTCAGTGTGGTAGGCAGAACCGTCCCCCAAAATTCCCACCCCCAATAATTCAATCAAACACTAGTTTGTTTAGAGTTTTTGTAGATGATAATAAGAGACTCTTAATCTCAGGAAACAAACTGAGGGTTGCTGGAGTGGTGGGGGTGGGAGGGATGGGGTGGCTGGGTGATGGACATTGGGGAGGGTATGTGCTATGGTGAGTGTTGTGAATTGTGTAAGACTGATGAATCACAGACCTGTACCTCTGAAGCAAATAATACTTTATATATTAATTTAAAAAAAAATAAGATGATGGCCTTCATGACAGGGAGAGTATCGTGGCTTATTCAGGTGAGCCCAATTTAATCACAATGAGTCCTTAAAGCAGACAACTTTCTCCAGAGGGCGTTTGAGAGATGCAGTGGAAGATGCAGAGAAACAGGAATCAAGGAGAATGGGACACTCGGAGTGTAAGAGGGCCTGGACACATAGTTCCTGGCTCTGAGATGTAGGGGCCAAGGAGCAAGCCCAACAGGAGGCCTCTTGGAGATCATGGAAAGCATGGGAAGAAATGCAAGCAGCCTCAAAAAATTAAAGACTGGCCCTTATCTGACATCCAGCAAGGAAACTGAAACCTCAGTCCTAGAACTGCAAGGAACTAAATTCTGCCGACAGCCTAAATGAGTTTGACAGCAAATTCTTTCACAGAGCCTCTTAAAAGAATGCAACCTTGTGGACATCTTGCTTTTAGCCCCAGGAGACCATATACAGAATGATGAGATGATAAATGGGTGCTGTTTTAAACCACTAGACTTGTGATAATTTGATAACGCAGCAACAGAAAACGAATATGCTGATTAAACTAGCTTTGTGGACTATAAGTAGAAGAAAAACAACTCTTGGACTGTCTAACATACGTTTTTCTAGAATTTCTAAAACACATGTTCTAAATTTTATGATAACAGAATACATCCATTAGTTCATAAAAGGTAAACTTGGTTTTATTCCAAAATAATGTCCACATGATTTCTGTTCTACTCTTTTATATGGGTCTAAATATAATTTTCTTCATTAGAGGGGGAAGCAATTTCTTGATACTCCAATAACTGCACTGGATCAAACATAAATATTTTACAAGATATCATTATGTCTTATAAAATGTAAACAGATAATGTGAGGAATCTCACTGCATTTGCATCTTAGAAAGCTACAGGAGCCAAAGACCAGGCACTTTAAAATAGTTTCCCGGTTGGGTCAAAAAAGCATGTGGTTATTCTTGCATTACATAGAAAGACCATTATATAGACAGAGATAAGTTCTTTCAATGTGAAAAACATGCCACTTGCCATGTGGCTGTTGAATTCATGATCCAATTGTAAAATCTATTGTGTGTGACAATGTGGATGTTTCTTTCCGGGTACTTACGTAAGACTGAAGTATTTCTCTTCAGCATTCCATTTCCCTTCTGGTCTGTAAAGGCATTTTTAATTACACAATTATTCTTGCCTTTGCATCCTTGAAAATAAAAACAAAAAATTAAGACAATGTCTGGCATCCAAAGCCTTTGGAGCAGCCTCCTAAATACAAAAGCCTAGCAAAATAGGTTTACACCCATTTAGGTTTCAGGAGAGTCAAAGAGATGTGAGTCATACACATTTGACAAAATGATTTGATAAAACAATAATATGTTACAGAATAGTCACATAGAGTAATTTTTAAATGTTAAGTTTTATTTTCTAACAAGGGCAGTCAATTAAAAATTGAAACATTTTATGCATCTAATGATTTCTAAATAACATATTAAATAGATGCACTGCAGATGGCTTGAGTTATTTCAAGCCCCTCCTACTAACACCTGCCAAATACTAGCTTCAGAAGGAAAATCACTTACTGTAAAATTAATATACCATGTGATTTCTATGAAAAAACCCTTCTCTCTGTTATATGAAAAATATTTAATTTTCATTTACTTATTATTGTAACAAATATTGAGTTCCTTTATCTGGAGCATTGTTCTTTGTGTAGGGGTTGCAGCAAAGGACAAATCAGATGAAGTCCATGGAGGGTGATTATAAAAATAAAATAAAAGTGAGCAAGCTATGTGTTGGTGATAGGTGTTACTATTTTAGTTAGAGTGTTCAGAGAAGAAGGGTGTAGGCATGAGAACAAACTGAGAGAATGAGTCATGAAGATATCTGTGTGTAAAGAGTTTCAGCCACCAGAGCCCTGATATGGAAGTGTGACTGACTTGTTGGAGATACGACAAAGTAAACAATGTAAGCTAGTGAAGAAGTTGAATGTCACAATAGAGGAAATAGCCAACCTTCTAACCATCACAAGGATTTAGAACTCTATTATATTTTTATTATGAAAAAATGGCAAGTGATAAACTACTTACATTTAAAAAGCATTACTCTGACCACCCAAAGGTAAATAAACTGGTGTGAGAATGGAAACAGTGAGTTTAGTAGAGTGTCCATTGTAATAGTCCAAACAATTAATGATGATGGCATGGAAAAGCATGAGAGCTACGGAAGTGATGAAAAACAAAAAGATTGGGGGAATGTTTTAAAGAAAGAGTAGGAGTTGCTGGTGGATTAGATTTAAGGAATGAGATAAAGAAGAGATTCAAGATGGTCACTGAGGTGTTTTCCCCACGGGACCAGGTGAATGGTGGTACACTTGATTAAGATGGGGAGTAGTGAGAGACAATGTTTCAACAAACTAGTCTTGGACCTGTTGAGTTTGAGATATTTACTAGACAACCAAAAAAAGATATCAAGTTCAAAATTGAATATATCAATGTTGACCTCAGGAAAAAAAGCTATGACTTGAGATGTAAATTTAGTAGTCATTAACCTTCAAATTATATTTAATAGTATGGGGCTAGATGACTGACAGAATGGATTTGGACAGAAATGAAATGAAGTCCAATTTCTAAGTCATAAGACATGATAATATTTAAAGTGTAGGAAGAGATGAAGACATCATTAAAAGTCAGGAAAGAAACCACTGGTTAAGTAGGAGAAGAAGAGGAGTGTGTGGTCTCTCAGAACAAAGTGAAGAAAGAGTTTCAGTAATGGCAGAGTGATCAACTGGATATTTTTGAGGGTGGAGTAGGTTGTGGACTAGAAGACAGAATTTTGTATTTGGCCATATCTAAAGTCCTAATTTAAATGGATGTAAGAAAAGTGGAGAAGGGATACAAATACAGAGTGCAAGGAGTCAGGATGTCTTTAGTAAAATGGTAGTTGAAGACAGACTATGGTGTTGTGCACATCAAAAGAGCAGGAGCTTGCTAGGAAGGGGGTTGTAACAATGGCCTGGGGTGGCAATAATCCACACAGGGAGTCTCTACAAACCTTAGTCTAAGTAATTTGATGGGAAGGGAAGTTATTGCTCAAGAAGAACTTAAGAACACAAGGAAATTTGAGTTTCTAGAGAACACATTAGAAGTTTTGAGAGGCTAAGAAAAGGTGTGAAATCAGGTCAGTTTATGGCATGAATATGAGGATAAAAGTCCAGGTGATGAGAAATGACCTTGGAAACTTACTTTTTGTGATGACGAAGGGAAACAGGGCATTATTATTAGGCATTATCATCCTAGAGATGATTATTGTTTTAATGGATAATGAATTCTAATTCCACTTGGGACTGATCTCTTGGGCAGTTTGTAGTGTTATGGTCAGAATTACTAAGTAAGTGAGGAAGGATGGGGCATAAGGCCTCTCCAGGATTGTGGCTAGCTCTGATGAAAGTAACACTGAAGACAGCTGAGGGTCTTTGATACAACTTTGTAGAAGGAGAATAATTACATAACGTGTGTGTGGGTGAGTGTGTACATATACACTTCTCTCTATTCAACAAATATATTTTATACATTTTCCATGTTAGGTGCTGGAGATGTAAAAATGAGCAAAGCTGACATACTTCCTTTAATATTAGAGCTATTTATTTTACCTTCATTATGGCCTAGATAGATTTCAAGATCAATCTATAGGTTAAAATCCCTAAATAATAAGTTGTCTCTTAAAAATGCTACATTATCCACTTTATTCTCATTTAAAATAATCTTGGAAAATACAATCCCCAACTAACATCTGACAAATTTTTATCTGTGGACACCAGATTCCTACTTTAAAAGTGACTTGGACACCAGATTCCTACTTTAAAGGTGATTTGGGGCACTTGGGTGGCTCAGTTGGTTAAGCGTCTGCCTTCGGCTCAGGTCATGATCTCGGGATTCCGGGATCCAGTCCCACGTCAGGCTCCCTGCTCAGTGGGGAGTCTGCTTCTCCCTCTCCCTCTGCTGCTCCCCCTGCTTGTGCTCTCTTGCACTCTCTCTCAAATAAATAAATAAAATCTTTAAAAAAAAATTGACTTGGTGGGGCACCTGGGTGGCTCAGTCATTTTAACTTCCAACTCTTCGTTCCAGCTCAGGTCATGATCTCAGGGTTGTGAGATCATGAGCTCGAGCCCCAGGTCAGCTCTGTGCTCGGCATGGAGTTAGCTTGAGATTCCCTCTCCCTCTGCCCCTCCTCCCACTTGCACGCACACTCTCCTAAATAAATTAAATTAAATTAAAAAGAAAAGTGACTTGGTAGTTTAGCTTTCTGCTAAACTGTATGTACTTAACATACAGTCAATATCGTAAAGTCTTATGTTAAGTTCACGCTTATGATTCTCTTAGTACTATGTTTCTTAGTTGTCTATAAAATCTTTCTACATCAGAAATTCTGCTGGATAGTAAAAAAAAATGAAATTCTGTTTAGAGATTTTTATTTATAAATAAAAAGACACTTACTCATTTGCTTTTCCTGTAACTCCTGGGAGAAAGCTAATTCGACAGTTTAAAATACTCCCTCCAGGCATCTAATCCTTAACAAATTTACTTAAGAGAGTTCCTATTTGACATAATAATCTTGCAAAGAGACAGGCTTGCTTATTTGGGCAGGTTTAATTGCCTTTATGACCACAATTTTGAAAAAAGCATTCCAAAAATATTAAATATCTTACACCCTGGCTCTTTGGAAAAAATAACAAAATGCTTCTATTAATATTGAGATTACACCAGGCTTGCAAGGGTGGTTCAGAGTTGAATGAGGACTACTATTAACAACCCTTAATTATAAGAATTGATTCATATCCACAACAATATCAAAGGGAACATTTGTTTTTAAGTAACTAAAATTTAGTTTTCTCTACAGACCCTCAAACATTTTCCATTATGAATCTATGAGATCATTATTATGAAGAAGTAAAACGTGTAAAAATAAACAGAATAAAGCAAACCATTCATAATTTTGAATTTGTCATGAAATTTTTATAAATCAAAAAGAAAAATTAAAGGCATTTCAACACTTAAGATCTTTTTCCTAAAATGGCAAGGAACTGGCATATTCAACATGTCAGACTTACATGAAAAGGATGCAGGAGACATTTGTAGTAAATTGGATGTGATCCGGACCACAATGACCTTAATTGAAATTGAAAAATTCACAGGAGACTGATTACAGAAGTGGGAAGTTAAAGATATGGAAATTACACTTGATAGACATGACACAATTTTAGCTAAGAATGAGAGCACTAAAGGCTATAAAAATGGAAAGTGATGGCCTGGAAAATAAGCAAGGAGCACACAGCATCCAGGGCTTTTTTCTAGAAGTTGGGACTTTTTTTTTTTATTATTGTATGGAAAAATAATTACTACTGCCCTGATTTAACTCACTGAAAACCAATGTTGTATATTAACACAAAATGTAGAACTTTCAAAACATCTAAAATTGTTTTACCAATTAAAATTCATGTGAATAAGTTTTAAGAACTTTCTCTACTTCAAAAACTTATATTGTTGAATACTAATGAGGGAGGAAAAGGAAAGAATTTAGTTCACAAGTTAGTGGTATTTGCATATCTTAGATGTTATATATTCTCAAAATATTTATGATTTGGAGGTGAGCTCCATTTTAGACTTTAACTCCTTGAAGGTGATCGCAAAATCATATACAACTCTTTAACACCCACTCCCCAAACATCACTGGCAATTCTTCTTTGGAGTCTTATACCTTCTCCACTTGACCTTTAAATGTATAAATGCTGACAGCTCAGAACTTCACTCAGAGCTCATTTAAATTTATTCTCTTTTCCAAGATCATGTCATCTTTTTTTCATGGATTTTAATGCTCTAACTTCTCTGTTGAGTCCAGGACTCTATGTACAACAGTACATAATAGCCTTCACTATCTCTACATGGAAGTCAGATAGATATCTCACAGTTGATACTTTCAAAAGAGAATTATATTTTTCCTCAACCCCCAAACATGCTAGCCTCCCAAAATCCCCTTTTCAGTATAAGGCATCATCATCCAAATACCTGGGATAAAAGACTATAATTCTATGATATTTTGATACATTGATACTCTTTTTCCTCTCATATTCCACGTTCTGTTCATTAGCATGTCATATCAGCTCTACCTCCAAAACATTCCATAAAATTCAAATTCTCCCTATCTCATTTTAGTTCAATCCTCCCGGGCGCCTGGGTGGCTCAGTTGGTTGAGCGACTGCCTTCGGCTCAGGTCATGATCCTGGAGTCCCGGGATCGAGTCCCGCATCGGGCTCCCTGCTCGGCGGGGAGTCTGCTTCTCCCTCTGACCCTCCCCCCCTCTCATGTGCTCTCTCTCATTCTCTCTCTCTGAAATAAATAAATAAAATCTTAGTTCAATCCTCCCTGCAGTACAATGTGGATCACTGACATGTGAATGGAAATACAATCAATTTATCACTAGGCAAATAAGAGGTTCTACCTCAAGACCTACAAACTGAATCTGTGATCAATTTATTTCAAGCAGCATTTATTCAGCAGTTAAGTGGCAGGGATTGTAGAAATAAAATAAATATGACAGGATTTAATTTTTTGTCAAAACTTATATAACACTGACTATATGAGAGCACTTTTGAAAACACAGTGCTTACAAATATAACTCTTTTAATCCTAGTAGTAACCTGTAAGGAACATGCTGTCACTACTCAATTAAGTGTCACAGATCTGGGAACTGAGTCTCAAAGGGATTGAGAAAGTTGCCCAAGGACACGCAGCTGATAAATAGCAGAGCCAAGACTTGAACCTGAGCATTATGGCTTCACCACAGTGGGCTGTTCACCCCCATACTGTGCTCTTATTGTCCCTGTAATGAACACATAAACCAGTGGGGAAATTATAAGAACAAACAATTTTAGTATACAATGTGTTAAAATAAAGTTGCGGCTACTGTGTTCTAGAAACATTCAAGTTTTTTAAAGACTGGGTAATATTTTCTAACTTAAGACATGTTGAAAGACATTCTTTGAAAAAGAAGTATCATGGAAAAGAAGCTGAGAGATGGGGAATAACAGCATTTTTACTAGCATCAAATTTGACCTGGCAGAGGGCATGAGATTCACTTACTCATTTAAAATGTTTCTTCAGTGTCTACTGCAGGGCAAGCTCTGTTCTAGGCAGGAGGAATACAAGCCACACTAACAGGGAGTTAGATTCTAGATGAAGGAGAAAGAAAATAATCAACTGGCAAATATATTCAGACAGTAAAGAATGCTGTGAGGACATCAAGATGGGATGGAGATAGAGATAAGCATGTGGGAATGACACGATGGTGAGGAGAGAACTACAAAGGCCACAAGGCAGGGATAAGATTGGCTGGCTCTGGGATGGTGATGAATGCCACTGTGCTTGACCACGGGGACCCAAGGACAGAAATGTGTAAGATAAAATCTGAGAGCAATCAGGGTCCATATAATACAGTCTTAAAGGCCATGGTAAGAACTTTTCAGTTCATTCTAGATGTAATAAACTTTTGCAGGATTAGAAGAGAATTACTCATTTTCTATTTTGAAACAGGTAAGACTGCAGCTTACCATTGCAAAATTTGTTTTGGCTACATATCTGCTATGGGTTCACTGTGGTTCTGCACTACACATCTTTTTTACTCTGAGATCCAGACTGAAGGAACAAGCTCTATCAGGGCATCGTTTTTCTGGCTGCCAAGGAAAAATAGCAATGGTTACCCCACATGGCATCTCTTAAAAACTCCCTCTCAGAGATGACACACACCACCTTTATTCACATTCAAATAGCCAAAGCAAGCATATGGCAAAGTCTAAAGAGGGAGGTAAGGAAGTACCTATAATTCTTTAGAGGTAGGGGTTATGAAAGATTAACCACTTAATACATTCACAGCTGCTGTGAAAAAAATTGGGGGCTAAAAATAGATAAAGATTTTGAGTGGAAAGCAGTGGGAGCCCAGGTACAAGCAGGATTGGCAAAAGATGACGGTGACCTGACTGGGACTGATGGTGGAGGACATGGAGAGAAGTGGACAGATTTGGGGCATGTTGTGACGGCCATGTTGACAGGGTTTGGTGATGGACTGAATGAGAATGGGATGCTGAGAGAGAGAGATAAATGAAGGTTGATTCCTATGCTTTTAACAGAAGAAGCTGCAGATGTTCTTGGCTTTTGATACTTAGTACCGTCCTAGCAGTGTTGAAAACTTTTCATCTAAATGTGGCTACTCCTGATATTTTGTCAGTAATGACATAACTTAATTCTTTTCCCCATTTCCAGCATTAACAGGTTGCATGATATCAAAATAAGTCAGGCCTTTCATACTAATTAGGAAAAATAAATATTTTAAGAGAAAAGAGCAAGCAGAGGTTCCCATGATTTATTTCTGCTTAATTAATAAATAAGGAAATAAAGGACTGTAACAGTACCCACCTCTGAGGACACATTACAAGAAATATTAACAAAGCATTTTTATTTTCAGATCCCCATCATTTAATATAGATAGATGTACAAAATAGCACACCACTGCCCCCCCAAATTGGAAAAAAACTCCTAACCTATAAGATGCATATATTTTCAAAGATTAAAAAGTAACAAAAACCATTATTGACAAAGGTGGAATAAAAAGATGATTTGTTGTAATTGTGGAGGAAGCATAAATCAATCCAATATCCTAGAATATAATCTGGAGGTACATATTAAGGATTATAAAATCAATCATGTTCTTTATTCTATTCCTAGGACTCTATCTTAGACCAGTAACTAGAATTTTGAACAAGATTTTATGAACAAAGGTGTTCTTATATCACTATAACATCAAACATAAGACTCAAATGATGTCCACTAAGCAGATGGTTTTTATGTATATGATAGGATAGTTATGGAATATTTAAATGACTAATATTAACAAATTATTTTAACACAATATTAATTGAAAATGATAATTCATATATTCGATGAAGAGCATCATCAGCTATATAGATTAATAAAAGTTCATATAAAATCATTAGAAGAGAAACACCAAAAGCACATTAAAGTGTTACTTGTACAGTGTATAATGTAAGCTTATATTGAAAGGCAAGGAGACACAAGAAAGCAGGAACAGCAGAGACAGAAGAAAGAAATACAGTGTTAAACAGAAGAAAAGAAGGAGTTCATGGAAAAAATTACTTGTAATGTGAAACAAATTCATTTGCTTTATTTCTCAACATTGAATATAGACAGAGTATTTTCTTTATCAAAAATCACAACACCTCATGCAACCTATGCAATTGTTAAAACTGACACCCTTTTTGCCACAAAAGGAAATAATATCTAAATCATCATTGTCCAGAATAAACATCTTGGACAAAATCACTTTCTACTGCAACAACTGATCTCTTTTCAGAACAGAATTAACCTTTCAAGTAAAAAGTAAGGGCAAAAGATGAACCAACTACCCAATCATCCCATCTAAGAAATTGCTTACCCGAAAGATGAAGCAATGACTCTTAGTGGTAATTCACAAAGACTTAATATAGACACTCTAAGGTATTGCCCTAACACCAATCCCATACCCAACTCACACTAATCAGCTTAGAATACGTCATAGTTACCTCCTTCACTCTCTTTGAGCCTCACCCAGGGGCCCATATTCCTGCAGAAAATTTTTGTCTGGTTGGGGGCAGGGGGCATGTAACTTTTACTAAGTGTATTACAAATTAGAGTGAATAGTTAACCCCAAATTTGGAAACTTTGTGAGAAATTTTAGGGGGTGTGGTGTATTTCATAATTCAGTTGTTTTGCCCTTAGGGAATTCACCAAGTCTCTTGCGAATTAATTTTGTGTCAGAAATGGAGATAAGATGGCACAGCTTAAAACAGACTTCCTTTTAATTTAGGTCATAAAAGCTACTCCTAAAAATGATGCATTTTAAATAAAAATTTAATACTAAAATTGCTAGGACTTTTCTTTTGATGTGTTCATAATCAAAATCTAGGAGTAACAGAGTAAAAACCTTCCATCAAGTAACACTGAATCACATATAATTGACATAATAATCCATACAAGTAATGATTGGGAGACTAGTTGAAAATGTGATGACAAATAGAACATTATCCTTCCAGGTTCTAGTAAGAGTTAATTTTAGGATGCAAGCTAAAATAAAAATAAATCATGTTATGTGCAGACTAAAAAGAAACAAGATAAATTAATATGTACTTCTACTGGAAGACACACAGTGAGGGAAAAAAATCCAATGTAAATCCTTTACAAAATTGGACTTAAGTTATTGGACATGTAAAAAAGGGCCCATCTAAGTCAAAAATCAATATGCTGAATTAAGCTGTTCCCTCCAGTCTGTTATAACTATAAAAGTCAAGTAGCTCCCTCAGTTGAAATGCCTCAATTTAACATCAGTGGAAGAGAAGTTTATGTAGGGAAAATAGAATCAACTGAAAAAAAAAAAAATGCTTTATGATGAAATAAATAGCAAATGTTAGTAGATACAGATAAAAAGACATAAAAGCAGATATGGCAATACCAAGATAGATATATGTTTAGTCAACAAATACTGAGTTTAAATGAACAGTTTAATAATAACTTTTTAAAAAAAGGCAATGGAGTCATGATAAGTAGAGTCTACGCAGCTCGCTGGGTACCAAGTCACTTAAATTATTTTTTCTTCATTATTCTCTATTTTTCATTCCTTAAAATTAATATCTCCAAAAGGTATACACTACTAAGATTTAAATCTGTCCATTTTATTGTTTATGCAGCACTTCTGGTGCTGGATGAGTAGGAGGAGATATGTAAACTAATGATTACAGGGAGTTTCTCCATTATCTCCACTCTGAATCATGATCAGCATTTGCTATGCCTCCCTTTCATTAATATGAAAGTGAACAATTATTAGAAGTTTCTCATAAATCTCTACAGTAAATACATATATAAACCTTAACAGGTAATTCACATTTATTATTGTTTCTAAAGACATAATCATTATTCTTGATCTCATTTTTCTCTTAAATTTCAGAAATTCCATCCAACTCTAACCATGTTTTAATATCTTATAAACAGGCATTCACTGTGTAGAGCAGCCAGCCGAGTTTGATACAACTGATTTACAACAACAGAGTTACATGACATAGATAAAATTTTACACCACCTGGTCTATGGTATATTCATGTAACACTGAAAATAGGAGCTGAAGCAACCTGAACACCTTTCTCAACCTCACATCTAGTTCACTGCTCTCCCTCCTCTAAATACTACCTATGTTTTCCGGATATTTTTTTCCACCAAAGCAAGTAACATAAATTAACAAAATGAAAGTTGTCTTTTAATTCTTAACATATGCTGTGATCTCATCCCTTGTTTTCTTTATGAACTTTATCCATTAAAATTCTATCTAGGTCTTGGGGTGACCGCATGGCTCAGTGGATTAAGTGTCCGACTCTTGATTTTGTCTCAGGTCATGAGCTCAGGGTCTTGAGATCAAGCCACAAGTCAATCTTGTTAAGATTCTCACAATCTTGCTTAAGATTCTCCTTCTCCCTCTCCATCTGTCCCTCTCCCCACTCACATGTGTGTACTCTCTCTCTCAAAAAAAATTCCATCTGAATCTTGAAGATGTAATCTTTCTACATCATGGGCTACTCCTTCCTTGCCTATAACTGAGTCATGTCTACTCTAACTTAAGAACATCTCCCTTTATCCATATCTCCCTTTCCTTACTTCTGCACTAACTCCTAGAATTGTAGATCCCATGTGATAAATATATTTCCTTGTTATCAATGCAGTTCATTTTAGTGTTCAACTTCATCTATGGAATTAATTTTTATCAATGTTCTACAATAAAGTAGGACATATTTAATGCTTAACTCATGAGACACCTGAGCCTTGAGACACCTGTGGACTTCCACTGCCACATGAACAAGAGAGTCCTTGACAAATCCAAGCTAGGCTGGCTATACCTCCTAATTTCTGTGTATATTTTTCAGTTATTTATCTGAAGTTTTCAGATTAGTGGCTACTCCAAGATGTTTATACTCTTTTCTCTGAAATATAAACCATAAAATGTAAGTACAAAAAATTGAGGAAAAAAACTTAAAGGAACTTTTTCAGTCACTTCTTTCACTGGCAAACCTTTATACTGATAATGCATACCAGCTCACCCCATTTCTCAGTCCCTGTTTCTTCATCCTCTGTAACTGGACTCTCAGTAGTTGACTCTAACAGCAATGATGAAGGCTCCAGTGAGTTCGTACTTTAACACATTTAGTGTTTTTGAAAATTTTTCCTCATTTTGTTTCTATGAGACTGGACTGCTGCACTAACATTCCTTTTACATCATCACACACCTCCTCTCCTACTCCATTTGCGGTGATCTCCTTGAAAAGGAACATGCTTTGAGGCTGTCTCCAGCACTCTATGTCTTAATCTATATTTCTTTTTCAGAGATCATAGAAAACTTTGCAGTTTCTCTTCATCTCTATTCATGTGACATATTAATGCATACAAACATACATATCCACAGATTTATGCCTTCATTCACACGCATGAATGTGCATATATGTGTGGACATATAGTCTCACATATCCATGTGGATATGTTATTTATGTCATTCATGTGTATGCGGGATATGTGTGAAACTAGAATGATACACACCTCTCCTGAGCCCAGTTATCTAACAATCTTCTCTATATATTTACCTCAGTGCTCTATCATGCCAATATTATATATTAAAAATGAAATACATTATATCTTTCCTCTCCTGGAACTGCCTTATCTCTGTCATCTTTTGCTTACGTTTAGCTCATCACTCATCTTTTTCTTCCATAATGCAACCAATGACTTCGTAATATCACTTTTTTTTTTAAATCACATCCTAATCTAGATTTTTATAAACCTAGGAGAGCTATATTTATAATTTCTAACAATACTTGTCTACAGTCTTCTTAATGGACATTTATCCCTATTCCTCATAAAATATAATACTTAGGGCACTCTGGAAATAAGTGTTAAAAATAAAACAAATATTAAGTAAGCAAATGGAATTTATAAGCATTATTTTTCTAACTCCTCAAATTTCAAACTTTTGTATAGTCTTCACCTTTTTCATAGAAGCTGAAATAGCAGAATGATTTTTGTTTGCTTTTTTTTTTCCCCCTCCCTCTGGGTTCTGTCACCTCCTTTCTAAGGCAGTGGTAATATCCCCTTCCCCAGTGCCTGAGTTGTGGACATAAAATGAGGGCTTTCAAAATCTTACAAGCATTTCTGAAACACCTAAGATTTAAATGTGACTATATCTTTGGATCCTTGTATATTTTGAAATTATCTGCTCAGATATTATAAACTTGATAGAGAAAAAAAAGGGAACAAAAAATAAGACATTATACTGGCATGGAAAATTCTTCTCTAAAGATCTGCCTTTTTTTCCTCCTTCATTTCTCTAACTTACAAAAAGCCACTCATCCTGCCTGAAAGATGATTTATGTGAATTTCTGAGTTATGATTATATTATCCATGACTAACATATTTACCTTGTTGATTTGGGAATGGCCTATCTACAAATATATCACAACATCCATCTTGACTAATATTTAGAATCATGTGAAAGTGAAAACAGACACGTATTGCTCATCTCCAAGCTCTAACTTCTTAATTAGACAAAATTAAACTTAAAATTCTATAGACTTTGCAGCAGAAAAGCAAAATGATAATAATATAAGGAACTATGGTAAATATAATCAATTACTGTAAGTCTCACATTTCATTTAGACTGCCGCACAATTAATAGACTGCTATATTGACTGATAATGGACATATTGAATATAGAAGCAAAATGCAGATATCTCCTTAAAGATGGTACTCATTATTAACTAGATAGTAAAAGTAAAATCAGAATTGGATGGAAAAATTCAGTCAGTATGAACTGACTTGCCTTAGTCTTTTCTTTTTTTTAATTGTGTTTGCTCCATATTAACCTGATTTTTAAAAGTCACTACAAGAGATATCCAACTTTCATTATTATGATTATTTGATGCTCTTTCACCCTCTAAATCTCTTTTTTCCTCTCATCTTGTGTTTTTTATCTTCCTTTCGTCACATATATCATCAGAGTACAGAATGTACAATCTATAATAAAGTTGTCACTGTCAAAGCAACACAGGGAAGATTCTGGAAGAAATTGTAAAATATTCAATTCCTTCTTTCATATAGGTTAAAAAAATTGAGGTAAATTCATCTTTAAAGATAAATCATGTTTCCTTGGATTCATCACTCAGCCTCAACTCCATGGATAAAAAGAAGCTAATTCAGCAATTACTCAATGAAATATCAAGAATTATACATCAAGAATTATTGTATAATAGCAAAAAATATTGAATGAATTTGGCAAATTATACATAAACCTTTATCTAAAACAGCTACCTGTTGAAGGGCTATATACCTCAAGGAGTACTAATTTAAATGTCTTAAAGAAGACTGTTGTCAACTTGAAACTTAGTTTAGATGAATATATAAAGCTTATTTTACATGTACAATAAACATTTCACATTTTCTTGCAGCTCTATATGATTTTGTAGAACTTACAGCATTATTACAAAATGGGTAAGCATTAAATGAGAAAAAATAATTATAATCGAATGTAGATTGCAAGAAATGAAGGCTAAAAGGTAATGATGTTCAGTATATAAACATACTAATAGGAGATGTTTACTTAATTTTATCTAGGCAATATTGCCCGAAATTAAAATTTTAATGAATGTAATTACTAGTACACAAGCAAAAGAATATTAAATACAGATATAATTTTTCATTAAAGGTTGTAAATCAGTTCCTTTTTTTATCCTGCTGTATAGCCAAGAAAAATATCAACTCATATATTATTGTTATTAAAATAATTATTATCTCATTTTATGTAGTTAACAGCTTAATCTATATGCATAAAATATTACAGAATAATTAAAGAAGCAAGTTATAAATGTTCCAGTGTGCTAAATAACAGCTACACTGAAGAAATTTAATAACAATTCATTGCCTACTTACTATTCTAAGTAGAAAAAGAAGTTGCTTATAAAACACTAAGATCCCATTTTCATCTACTACAAAGCCATGAATTTCCATATTTAAAATAAAATCTATTTATAAAATAGAATGTCAGCAGTTATTCAGCATCAAAGGCAAAAGATATTTTAAATTATTTGAACTTGTCATTCTTGACCCATTTTAGAAATAAGACATAAGGCTTAAAATTTTTTAACAAGGATTGCCTACAAATAGAATATAAACCTGACGTGTGAAAACAAATATTTTCATATGATATATGCAAACAGTTCAAGACAAGAGAAATTAAATATTCATTGGTATTCAAAGGCATTTAATCATAGACTATACCATAATTTCTCATAGAGTTGAAACTACTTAGAGAATGGAAACTCTTACACTGCACATTTAGATACGGCTTTATGACTTGTATCTATTGTACAGTTTCTAGTTGTATTTCAGTGTCTACAGGCAGCAATATTGTCTCAAGGCTTTCTGAAATCCATCTGCAAACTCTTCTCATGTAGCATTGTTTTTTAAAATATCTTATGTCCTAACACTGCTGTTCAGTCTTTAGAAACTTTTAATAATGTAGATTCCCAGGCCTTATCTGTAAAGCCAAAGTACCTGGAAACAATGATATGGCAAAGGAGTCCAGTTCCCTTTTACAAGAATCTGAATGTCCTAAAACTCCATGCACTATGAGGCAGGCTGAAAACCAGGTAAAAATGCAATTAAAAGTTTAGTCAGTTGTTTAGGTATATCATCAACATGACTTGTATTACCTTGCTATAACATGTAATCAAAAAATAACGAACTTATTATTTTGTAATACTGAAAAAAATTTATAAATATCACTTTATTAAAGGAAATATTTTATTAATAGTAATATTAATTACTAATTAATATTGATACTAATATTATTAAGTCAGACTCAACATTTGCTTTTCAAATTATGCTTAAACAACATCTTTTAAGATTATAATGAGGTATGAGGCAGTGCTTCATGATACTAAATCTTTATCCTTTATTAGTAGTGGTAGCAAACATTCACCTAGTACTTATGTGTTCAGCATTGTCCAGAAGCCCTACAAATAGTAACTCTTTTAACCATTATAAGACTTATCGATGTTATTATTTTACAAATAAGGAAGGCACAAAAAAATAAGTATTCTGTCCAGTATCACATAACTAGTATATGACAGAGCAAGGATTCTAACCCAAATAGTCTGACTCTGGAACCATATTCGTAAGTTAATTATACTACCATGTTTTTATACACGGTATTATTTTCTAGGTGTTTTAGAGTGTTTAACTTTGGATCAAGTGGATTAGTATATATAAAAATATCTGCTACCTAGCAGGCATTAAGTCAAGAAAACTTTTTTTTTTCCTTTCTGTCCTGGGCTACACATTCACCTTCTCAGGGGGATGCAAGTTTCTGTTTTCATCTTCAATGCTCTCTCTCATCACAAACCATGTATGGTAGCTTTTCCATAGGTGGCTTCAATCCAACACTTATCTCTAAATAAGTGTAACAGTAAAGTGTATTCACTTCCTGCTGGTAACCTGGCTCCAAATCAGTTTCCTTTCATACAAAGAAGAATCACAGGCAAAGATTTATAACAAACCGTTTTCATCGCCAATTAATCAAACTGAGGCATAATTTTTCCCTCCACTTTATAAATAGCAGATGTAAACTTAAAGGAAAACCAGATCCTTTTTTACCATTTTTTAAGAATTAAAAATAGTATGGGCATGCCAGATAGTAGAAAGTTTGATACCAACCCCAGGATTAAAACTGGATGTCTCATTTTCAACAGAACAAGATATCCGGCTCTTTGTGATATTTTAAAATTTACAAGACAGAGACAAAATGAATGACTGACAAAATGGGTAGTAGGATACTGGGGATTATACACTGAAGTTACCCAGTCCTCAGGATGTAGAAGCGTATCAGGGATGGGTCCCTTGGCAGGATAGAATACGGTATCTCACGGGATGTTTTCCCTAGTATAAGTTACTAATAACACTGAAATTTTTTCACTTTTAATAACGACTGCAGATAATTTATTTGCACAAAGGCAATGGACCTTATTAAATATAAAATTTTAGATCACTATGAAGATTTACAAAGCACCTTTTCCAATATTTAAAACACTTATGATTTGCTGATTTATTTGTCCTCCTTCTTGGCAATAGCCACCATCTTTCCAGGGGGGAATCAATTAGCATTTCCATATTTCTTTTCAATAGACTCTGACCATCCATGCTCGGAGATCCTTTCCAACAGCAAATGATCTCTCTGGATCCAGCAGCGTCTTAGTCCCTCGACAGCCACCACTTTTTATTTTTAAACCTTCCTTTCAGCAACTCCACAGCACTAAAGTTAATGGTTTGTTAAACTCTTGAATACCCTTAAAAGCAGGAGTCTGCACATTTGTCTTTTAACTTTGTGTCTGTTCTACTTTCTATTCTTTTTTAAACATTTGTTCTTCTGTAAAGGCTCAGTGGAGAACTGTTCCCCCACAGACTCAATCAAGGGTTCACTCTCACTAAGCTTTCTAGCAGTAGATTTAATACATCTATTTGGACAAAATTAGGCCTTTGGAACACGTGGTGAGCTCTCAATTTATCTAATGACAAAACAAAAACAAACCAAAAAAGATAAAATAGACCCTCGTATTACCAACCTTACAAATATAACATCTGTAAGGTATTTCTTAATAAATTAGTTTTAAAGAATCAAATATTGTAACTCCATAAACAAGAAGGAAACTCTAATATAACCCCTTCATATAAAAAAAAAATTAAAAATGCCCTCTAGAGTTTTTGTATCTCTGCCCTTATCTTTTTTTTTTTTTTTTTTGGAAACTTAAATTATAAGAAAACAAATGTTCTGGGGGTGCCTGGGTGGCTCAGTCGGTTAAGCATCTGACTCTTGATCTCAGCTCAGGTCTTGATCTCAGGGTCATAAATACAAATCCTGTGTTGGACTCCACACTTGGTGTGGTGCCTACTTAAAAAAAAAAAAAGAAAGAAAACAAATGTTCTGTATTAAAATATTTTAAAGTAATGAGCTTACCTAAATTTTTAATGATAGCATGTATCTAAAAATCATTCAAATTCAAGAAAAAGGGGTATTTCCTACACCAGGTAAATATCAAGCTCATATAAGTCAGAGCTTTTTTCATAACATATCAGCACTACTGATAACCAACCAACAATGAATTAAGTATTATATAGAAATTTTTCAGTTTCAATTACTGATACTTGAAGGAGTGTGTGTAAACCATACCATATCCAAGCACATGTACAAGACCCTATAGGTAATTCCCCAAAATGTAAGAAGAAATGTTGGAACATACAAACAAACATATTGGAATCAGATATAAGAAATGAGTACACCATCACAGAATCTTAATTAGCAGACTAGAGAAGACAGTACACTATAGTTTATGTAACTATAAATAGGATCTGGTTAGTGTCAATGAAACTTAAGGCAACATAGTATTATAGGGCCTTATCAGAGATTTCAACTGGACCCAACACTGAGTTAATAAGAATTTTTAAAACTAAACATCATGTTATTTTCCTTGATATCCTCTCCTGAATTTTGGATGCATAAGTAATGAAATATTCCAAAAGCAGACGATGTGCAGTACTAAGAATGAACTGTAGGAAACTATTCATCTTTCAGTCTTAATATAAAATCACTTGGCAGAGGAAAAGGCAAATTCAAGGTTCTTCTATTTGCACTATCAATGATCTGATCACTTTTAAAAAATGAGGAGTGGGTGGATGTGGATCAAGGGGAAAAGAGAACATATAATAAATCTCAAATGTCATTCATCAAAGGATTTGATTCCAACATTATTGCTTTATTAAACTTTGTCTGCCTTCTCCATATTTCTAAATAGAAAACAAATATGAGATAATATCTGATCCTGAGATTCCATCATAAATCTCACTAAAAATGTCATCTAAGAGTTTGGAACTTGATGTAATTTCATTTATTACTTCTCATTTGGGTTCCTTGCTAAAAATTTATTTTAACAGTATGTTATTTTAGCAATATGTTTCACCATCTAATAATTAAAATATGCTAATAATGGTAGACATAACTGTTTAAATCATAAAAATTAGCAATGAAATTAAAACTACTCCCAGTATTTATAAAGAACAGATAAGTTTTAAGTGCATTATCATCACATATGCATGGGAATAGGTCAGTGACACAGCTGTAAGTGATGAGATCTTCAACTGTCTATTAGTCTGACTTAGCAAGGTGCTTCTATTTGTCTTAACTAAAAATCCTGGATAGTGAAGATGGAGCTTAGGTCTGTAATGGTATTCAAATCTCTGTTCATAGTACCCAAATGCAGACATTTCCAAATAACCAAGCAACTGGCATCATATAGGAAGTACCATGTACTTCTAAGTGTGTTAAATCCATTTAGTTGTACCACACTTTACACCAAAATGTATGATTCCCAACATACAATCTATATGAATCAAATAAAGGGTACCAAGTCAGATCAGACATATCTTTCCAAAAGTATATTTAAGTGCTGCAATTAGCTGCAGGAGAAGCCTTTGCTTTAAAACAAACCAAAATGCATTATCTTCTTGACTACTAGGAATAAGTGATTCCTTTTCTAGAGTTCATGAAAGGCTGCTAAAGGAAACAAGGGCAAGGCCAAGCAGAGGGTAACTTGGGTTCTCCTTTATCATCTATATGACATTTTGAATAAGATTTTGTTTAGGAGAGAAAAAAGGTTTCTATTACTTGGATGAAATTCGAAATTTTCTGTATTATACCTTGTATCATTGCCTTTGCAAAGACTTGAGGGAAGAAAGAATAAAGCAAAGACTAGCCAACAAGAACAAGAATTTAACCTAAAATACTGGGGATATATAAAAAGTTCAGGAGTATAGAATGACTCAATTTCCTGAATAAATGGGAAATTTCAGCTATTTCCTCATTGTGTAATCTCACTCTTACTTCTACCATAATCCACCTTGTCTCATTAGAATATGAGATAGAAACAGTAAAGACTACACCTACCTACTAAGAGGTCATTCATTGCTCCTACCAATGAGAAGACATTGGTATTCTAAATCTATTAAATGCATCCTTAGCAGTATCTGTTAAAGTTGAATCAAGTAGAGCCCATTCATGACATATCAACACTGGTATCTGTTAATATTTTATAGCTATTATCATGATAAGACCTTGATTAATTCTCCAACATTAAAATAACTTTTTTTTTTTCAATTTAACACATCTCTTCTCTTCCAAAATAAAATAACTGCATACCTCATTTCTATCATGAGCTATGTAGGAAGGAAGTGCCACTGTTCTCTGTGTTCTACTGAATCACAGTATTATACTCTAAGAACTGTCAACATTATTTTAATCTTCCTCACTGAAAAGTACTTGAAAATGTTCATACTCTTATAAAACAGTTGGGTATATATTCTAAAATATGCCATTAGCTTCTAGTAAATATGACTCTTAAGCCATAAAGTTATATTTTTCACCTGAAGAATTGCTTTTGAAACTGGAAACTGATACCGTATGCCATATGCATTGGATTTCTGTAGCAAATGCTTCGTGGGAATGAAAATTATTTTCACCCCCAATCATACAGTACCGAATTAGCAAGTTTTAAAGAAAGCAAACTAAACCCCTGACCAACTAAGTTTACTACAGACCACAGAGACTTCTCAGGATTATAGGCATTAGTGCTGCCAGAATGGAGATATTCCAGCTTGGGTAACGGTGTTCAGCCCATCTAAACTCACCATGTGGTTTCATTTAATGATGCGGCCTTCTTTTGTGGTCCTAAACTGTTTTGTTGTGATTTTATACACTATGAACAATTGCTGAATTCACTGATAGGAAAAATAATCAGTGTATCAAATATTATAGAATCATTGCAAAGAAAAGAAGAGGATTTCAGCAAACATTTAAAATAATTATATATCTCAAAGGAAGTTTTAGATAAACTTATTTCAGATGTCAAAAATCATGAAAAGCATATGGAGCAATATATATTTTTAATTTTCATCTTTAATACCACGTCTTCTCTCAAATATTGTAAAGATTCTCAAAATTAAGGAGATAATAAACTTTTAAAAAATATAATCAGCAAAATATTAAAAGCAAAATTACATATAAAAGTATAATTTAACACCAGTAGATAAGAGACAACATATAAAATGATGAATAATTCTGTGTAATTTTTGTATTTATAAATCAACAAACTAAATTAAATTTAATAATTTAAATTAATCAACAGATCCAATAGCTTAAAAAGTAAAAATGCACTGACTGAATTTAAGAAAATAATGTCATTAAAGAATATTCTATCTCCCCACACTGTCCAACACTTTATCCCCAGTACACACATACACACTAACATCCATCAAAAATGACCAGGACTGGATAGATTTAATACCATATTAGGTAAAACTTGGAAAAAAAATATGGCACTTCCATCATTACATTATATTTTCCTGTATTTTAGAAAACGATTAGAAGTTACAATGAATTATTTTAATGCCAAAACTTGATAAAGCTGATGTAGATATAAAAACAAAACTTCCAACTAAATCTTTATAAACACAAAACAATATCCTGAGTGTACCAATGCATTAAAAAATAATAATAATAAGGAAAAATAAATAAATAACTAAAACCTGGCCAATCAAGGAATAGAGAGGAAATAACTTTTATTTCTCTATTCCTTGCACATTTTTTTTTCCTCTTTGTTTTAACTTTGGTATTTCATGTTAAAACCTTTCTCAGATGTCTAGGACTCCATGTATGTCTTCCCATATTTAAGGCAGTGGTGAAAAGTTTAAAGGAATAGAGATGGTACAGAGTGGGGAAGTTTTAATTTGTTGGATTTACTACAGAGTGACCCTGCTGAGCCACTCCAATGAGGAAACACTGAACAATAGTGTATTTACATTGTTTCTTTGGGGCTAAATTTCCAAGAGGAAAAAATCTATCAATTTCCTGCCCGGAAATCACCATGACTATGGAAACTGAATGGTGAAAGAGGAGTAAGTGATCCACTCTGCAGTACATAGAATCGATTTGATTTTTCTTTTACATATGGTATCCCTACATGGTGTTCACCAGCTCAAATTCAATTTGGATCACCTACTCCAGAAAATAAACCTCTAGTCTTTTGCTGACATTTATGTGTGTGTGAGTGTGTGTGTGTGTGCGTGTGTCTATGAGCAGGATAATACCAATAATCTAGCCACTTACAAAACAAAGCTTCAATTGATAAATTCCTGTTTACATACCCACATTCAACCCTCATTTTCAGAGTGGCCTAGTGCTATTACTCCTGATTATCTGGTGGGTTTTAAGAGCAAGTATGTTGGGGTTCTTGTATTGCTAGCTTTATTTCACATTCTCCAGTCATCTAAGTCAGTTACAACATAAGCTTCAGAATTGCAGTATCCAAGATTTTGTTGCTATTTTTTCCTCTTCAATTTCCTTCATTTTTGTGGATTTGATTGTTTTTAAAAATCTACTCAATGCTATTTTAGTGATGTTTTCAAAGAGTACAGAGCTTAACCTCTTTAGAAACCCCCTCTTTACATTATATTTTGCTCTTAATATGGCAATTACATGGAAGTATCTTGAGAATCTGAGGGTACTGGCCAAGTTCAATGCATTCTAAGCATTTTGAAAGTGACTGTCTATTAGTCAATTAACATAAATGAGCATGGGGCACCTGGGTGGTGCAGTCACTTAAGTGTCTGACTCTTGGTTTTGGCTCAGGTCGTGATGTCAGGGTCATGAGCTACAGCCCCATTTTTGGCTCTGCACTGAGCACAGAGTCTGCTTGAGTTTCTCTCTCCCTCTCCCTCTGTTTCCTCCCTACCTCTCAAATAATTAATAAATAAATAAATAAATAAATACCATTCATGTAAATAATACTGTTAGTTAAAAATGGCAATAGGGTGATGTCACTAACAATGGAAGTTTAGGGAGCACTGGAGTTCCATTCTTCAACTAAAATAATGACTAATCTGGCAAAAACTGTCTGAATCAACTTTTGCAGGACACTGGGAATTTATAAGAATCTTAAAACAATCAAGGGAGTGCTTAATGAAAAAAGAATCAGCTAGATTTTGGAAAGAGCATGTTGTGGCATTTTGCTTATGTGCCTACCATCCCCCATTATCTAGCTTAGAGATGGCCATAGGGATGGCAGCTCCTTTTCTTTGTGAAGCTTCTTGGTTATCTTTGAAAGTCAGAACAAGAACAGAGACCTTGTTCTCAAATAATTATGATTATGCCTATGATTGTCACTCCCTAATGAATCTGCCCAGGGGCTTGTACTTATTTCACCTTCTTTGGAAACTCTCTCAGGGCTGGAGTGATCTCTCTGCGGCATTTGCTGAAAGCACTGAAAGGCATATAATACCTATTGCCACCTGGCGCAAGATACACAGATAGGGCAAGCAGCAGGCAGACCAGAAAGCCTAGGGATGAAGGGCCTAGGGAAGGAGATACACTAGGAAATAAAGGTTTAAAAGAATTCCTACACCAGGGATTCCAGAAGGCCAAGCACACACTCAGAAAAGATCTAAGACGACCATACGTTTCCTCCACTAGCTGTATTTTAGTCCCTAGGTAAGCAAGAAGTCATGAAGGCTAAGGCAAGATTGTAAATGGTCTGGCTAAGCATTGAAGGAGAGAGAAAAAAATTTGAAGAAAATAGCTTAAAACTTCCAAAATCTGATGAAATACATAAATCTACACATCCAAGAAACTCAAAGAACTCCAAGTGGTATAAAGTAAAAAATATCCACACCAAGAACTATAATCAAACTATTGAAAGACAACAAAAGAGTTTTAAAAGCAACAAGAAAAAATGACTCATTGTGTCCAAAGAATCCTCAGTAAGATTAGTGGCCAATTTCTAATCAGAAACCATGGAGGTCAGAAGGCAATGGAATACCATATTTAAAGTATTGAGAAAAAACTGTCAATAAGAATTCTGTATCCAGCAAAACTAAGCTTCAAGAATGAAGGAGAAATAAAGACATTCACAGAAAAAGAAAAGCAGAGGAAAGTGTTGACAGTAAACCTGCCTGATGAGAAGTGCTAAAGGGATCCTTTAAGCAAATCAAAGAACACTAGAGAGTGAACCCAACCCATATGAAGAAATAAAGAACACCAGTAAAAGAACATGTACAGGTAAATATAAAAAATCAGTATTAATGTATATTCAGTTTGTAATCACTTTGTTTCCTATATTAATTAAAAAATAAATGAATAAATAATAAGTATAAACCTATGTTAATGGGCATATAATGTATAAAGATGTAATAATGGTAATTACACACAGAAGAGAGGGAGAGATGGAGCTGCATAAGAGCAGAGATACCTTATACTGTCAAATTTAAGTAGGAACTAATTCAAACTAACTTCTTATAAGTATAGATGTTGACTGTATCCCCATGTTAACCATTAAGAAAAAGACTTCAAAAATATACAGAAAAAGAAATGAGAAGAAAATCCAAATGGTGCCCTATAAAAAAAAGTAATTAAACACAAAAAGGCAGTAATGGAGGGAAAAAAAGAACAGTAATTAGATAAAATATACAGGGAAAAAAAAGAAAATGGCAGAAGTCCTTCCTTATCAGTAATTACTTTATACCTAAGTATATATAAGTATATATAGGTCATTGCTTTATATGTAAATGGTTTAAACCCCCCAATCAAAAGGTAGAGATTTGGCAGAATAGAATTTAAAAAGAAAAAAAAAATATTATCCAACTATATGCTCTCTGTAAGATACTTGCTTTAGATCCAAAGACACAAATAAAAGGGAAAAAAATGTAAAACTAAATCCCATGCAAATTAGTAACCAAAGGAGAGCTTGCACAGTTATTCTAATATCAGATGAAATAAACTTTACGTCAAGAGCGGCGCCTGGGTGGCTGAGCTGGTTAAGCATGTGCCTTCGGCTCAAGTCATGATCTCAGGGTCCTGGGATCAAGCCCCACATTGGCCTCCCTGCACAGCAGGGAGTCTGCTTCTCCCTTTGCCCCTTCCCCCTGCTTATGCTCTCTCTCTCTCAAATAAATAAATAAAATCTCTATAAAAAGAAAGACACTTAACCGACTCAGCCACCCAGGTGCCCCTCATTTTTGCTTTCCTTATATATATCTACACAGTAAAAGAAATGATCTTTTATTTTTTTTTAAGATTTTATTTAATTGAGAGAGAGAGCATAATAGCGGGGAGTGTCAGAGAGAGAAGCAGAGTCCCCGCTGAGGGGGGGAGCCGGATGCAGGACGGATCCTGGGACTCCAGGATCATAACCTGAGCCAAAGGCAGTCGTTTAACTAACTGAGCCACCCAGGTGCCCCAAGAAATGATCTTTAAAAAATAAAATCAATTTATGCCATTCCTCTACAAAAATTCTAGTTGCTCCATATTTCATATAGAATAAAATCCATTCTTCTTATATAAAAATATGTAAGGACTTTTATTACATGGTCCTATGAATTTATTAAATAAACAGAAGCAGGAAAGAAGACACATGATACAGGATATATTGTGGTTATAGAAGAAATGAAAGTAGGGGGCGATAGTGAAGGCATACTAAACACTCGTCTTCCATGGAAGATGCCAGAATATTTAACCTCATTAAATAAAAAAGTAAGGAATTATATTCTTTAAGAATACAAAGGGATTTACTAAGAGAAACAAAAATATCTGAAGGTTTCAACAAAAGACCACTTTTTTATTATAAATTATTTAATAAATGCAAGGTGATTAATCATGCTTGATTTTCAAGTGGTAGGTAATTCCTTGGGTATGAAAAATACATCACAGTATAAGGCAGATTGCCTCCCACTTCATTTTGCAATGCTGGCTTACACTTATTATCACAAGCTGATAAAGGAAATAAAAATCTCAATTTTATTTTAAAAGGATGATAAATTAAAAATGCATGATTAACAACAACAAAAACCCACAAGCATTTAAAAGAATAATGCAGAGACAAATTAGGGCTTACTCCATAAATGAAAAGATGATTCAATCATTAAAATATCTATCAACAAAATTCCTTTTATTAAAATATTTAAGAATTAACTTTATGAAGAACCATTAGAAAGAACTTGATTTAGCAGCCATACTTAAGCAATCTTTAAGGATGACAGAGTAGAAAGTTTCCAAGCCCAAATAGTATTGAGGAAGAAACCAAAAGTCAAAGTGTACTTTTATTTAAAAAGATTTTATTTATTTATTTGAGAGAGAGAGAGCACAAGATGGGGGAGGGCCAGAGGGAGAAGTAGACATCCTGCTGAGCAGGGAGCTCAATCCTGGGACTCCGGGATCATGACCTAAGTGGAATGCAGATGCTTAACCAACTAAGCCACCCAGACACCCCATCAAAGTGTTATAATATACTTCTAATATTTTAATATGTAATTTTAATATACAATTATTAAGGGCAGTTTCATTAAAATCAGGAAACAGGCAAGCGCTGTCACTATTTGTTCTCATACTGAACAGTGATGTGGAGTTTCTAACTAAATGCAATGAGAGAAGGCCTTGAAATTAAATTACAAAATCCTGGACAAAAGGAGAGGGCAACATCTTTTTTTTTTTTTTTTTTTTGAGAAAAGATGAGATTATATCATTAGAAACCTAAAGGACTCAACTAAAGGTATCAGAATAATTAGAATCCAACTATAAATAATTTTCTTTTTGATATCACTAACCAGAGAGATGGAAGTCGCTAAAATCAGCAAAATTATAAAATGTCACAGAATTAAAAACAAAACAAAACAAAACTCTGTGGGATCGCTACCCAATTATGTTAAATGGCAAAACAGGACCAAAAATATAGAGGAATGGGTCAACTTCCATTATGTGAAGACCTAATATTATTAAAATAACAGTTCTTCCCAAATTAATATTTGAATTAAATTGCAATTGCTCCTTCCATGCTTTTGTATTCTTGGAAGTGGGTGACAGGAATTTGACAAATTGATTTCTCTAATTAGGAATCTCAATCACAGGACTCCATTTCCCTGGATGGTGATCAGTTAAACAATGAGCTTATGAACCATTTCTGGCCAATTAGACGTGAGAGAAAGCCTGTTTGGGTGAGACTTCTGAGAAAGTATCCATCGCTCCTAAGATATAGGGGAAAATAGCCTCAGCCCCATCTTCCTAAGGATGTTCCTATGTCCAGAAATGATGGGTATTATCCCCTCGAAAACTCTCTGAGGATGAAGTTAACAAACAGGACAGGAACACAAAGAAGATGTAAGAACTACTGCTGATGAAAAAGAATAAATTTCCTTAGAGTGGGGGGTGGGGTAACTTGGTAATGGGCATTAAAGGGGGGCACTTGGATGTAATGAGCACTGAGTATTATATGCAACTGATGGATCACTAAATTCTACCCTCAAAACTAATACTACACTATATGTGAACTACCTTGCATTTAAATAAAATCTTGGAAAAAAAAGAATAAATTTCCTTATCATTTAAGCCAGTTTGAGTCAAGATTATTTGCTACTGACACCATCTCAAAAGACATAATTGAATTGCAGATTTGAAAAGCAATACAAGTAAATCTAAACAGTGGACCTGAAATGTGCTAAGAGGCTATCAGTCAAGAGGCTTGGAACTAGATAAAATAGATCCTTATAAAGGCAGAAAATGTTGAGATATAACTCTGAAAATAGCTACCAACAAAACAGTATGATTGAGGTCAATTCATATTCATGCAGCATGAGAAGCACAGTTTTGTTTAAGCTGCATAATTTTATTGTTTTCTTATTTTATAGATAAAGTTGTTCATGTGCACATCTGTGTGCCATGAGATACCAAAAGCCTACAGAAAAGGTTTGCTAGACTAAAATAGAGAAAATAAGTGCAGCATCTCCAAACTGGGCTTGCTCTTCCTTTTTATCTCTTGATTAAAAAAAAAAAACAAAACACCTGAGAATGCTTTAATGGAATATGTCTTAGGGATGGGTAAGGGGATGAACTAACATGGGATTTACAATGTAAATCAGGGAATGTGTGACTATGTGGAAATCATATATACCTTTATGAAAGTTCATACATGGGATCTGAACTAAGAATTTGCATGGTCTGTCCTCAACATGTTCATCAGTATAGCATGTAAAGATATTTTCCAAAGAAACCATGAGTTAAAATAGTTTTTGTTTTCACAAGATTAACATAAAATCACTGGGATGCTGTTTCTACCATGGGATGGTGGAAGGATATTCCTTAAAGCAGTTACAGAAATCACTTGGTAGAAAAATTATATTTCCAAAACAATTAAGACTTTGTTGCCATCCATCACTTGCACTGATGAATCTTTGTGAATGCATAACTCTGTTTCAGTGGAAATGCAACCTTAGTGGTAAATTCTCTGCCTGAGGATGATAGACCCTAGAGAATTCATTATTAGTTGATTCTATTTTTAAATGAAAATTGATTAGCCACCTTGGGAAAAGATACTATATACTTAGCCAAAATTAACTGGACTTATAATAAAAATGTCCCTTTAAGCTTAAATAGCATTATAAATTGTTAAGTATTCACAGATATTAAGAATAAAAGGCACATACAAAATAAAAGTAAGGTATACAAATAGCAAAATAACAGTGATAAAAGAACTGGAAGAGGGCTTCTGTATCATTGTATTTTATCTGTTTTTTATAATAAATGATAAACAATCCTTTTAAAATTTTAATTCCAAAAGAAATATTATACTTCAAAATGACACAGTGCATATTTTATATAGGTATATTTGCCAAGTTTTACAATGACCTGGAAGTTTTACTGCTTTGGTTGTAAAATGATTGGAATAAAATTAAATTTCAACTGTGAGCTTAATTCCATTGTCTTTACTCACGTATAGATTCTCATGACTACATTTAATTAGGTTCAGTATGTTAAGTGAGTATTAAAAGAATAACTTTAAAACAAACTAAAAATGTGAAACTCTAAAGCAGAAGTTAATGTAACCTGGGGACAGAAAAACACAACCTAAATGTAGAAAATCCTTTCACTGCTCTGCTCCAGTGAAGCCTAAAATGCGAAGAAACATGAACTGAGTTATCTAAATATAAAGTTCCATTGATATTCTGAACTGCTATAGTTTGTGAATTAAATAATCATTTTATTTTAAGAAGTATGCTAATTAAAAAATTGGTAAAAGTCTTACAAGTATTCCACCCTACTGCTACCCATAGAATTAATAACAGTCTGTGCTGGAAAAGTTTTTAAATTAATGAACACTTCTTTGTAGTAGAATTTTAATTATTAAGCCAGTTTGGTTATCTCCCTTTAGCTCCTGTGAAAAGCAAAGTGTTTGGTTTGGGAGTCAAATGTCCTGTCCAGTCACAAAAGTCCCCGATTCTGTACCTTTAACAAGTTAAACATTTGGCATCTCATACATATAGCCATGGACCAATTTTGCAGTGCCCTGAGAATTACTAAAGTTTCTAATGAATGTGAAGACTATGCTAGCATGAAGAATTAATTATTATTTTATTTTATTTTTATTTTTTTAAAGATTTTATTTATTCACTTGAGAGAGAGAGAGAGAGAGAGAATGAGTGGGAGGCAAAGGCAGAGGGAGAAGCAGACTCCCTGCTGAGCAAAGAACCCATGTCAATCCCAGGACCCTGAGATCATGACCTGAGCCAAAGGTAGACGCTTAACCGACTGAGCCACCCAGGTGCCCCACTAACTATTATTTTAAATGAAACTTTAATCAAATATTTTATTTACTTCAGGTTGTGAAGAATAAAACACCAAAGTTAAAAATGATTTTAGGGTAGCTATTATTTGTTTGTATGTGGGGCTTCTTACAAAGAAAACCTATAATATAACAGCCCTTGTCATTTCACTTAATTCAATCTCTTTACCTGTTGCTTTGATGCTACCAAACACTATACATCACATCACACTCCTTTACTACTTTAACTAATGATGCTTGGAAGGGCCAGTGTTGGTTAAATTATCTCAAAAAGTCAAACCAAACTAGCACATATGGTCATTTTTACTTTATCTGTGTATAAACAACATCTAGTAATAAGCAGTAAAAGCAAATGTAGACATACGACAGAAATTCAGTGAATGAAGTGTACTAAAAGACATGTGCAACATGGTGTTTTCAGATCATGTCAGGGCAATCTACCCAAGAAGTGACACAACTTAACGAGAAAGTCACTATAAATACGTTGTTGATCTCAGGAAGACTTGACATCATCACAAATCTAGTCCCCTCATTAGGAAAAAAAGAAAAAAAAAAAACACCTCAAAGTCCTTGCCTTAATATGAAGAAGGTCACTAGCAGAATTTTTGTAACAATAACCTTTTTAGCTAAAATTATGCATTACCTGTCAGCCTTGAGCTAAGCACTCTACATGTATTGCCTCATTTAATGCTCATAACAGTTTTCTGAACCTGTTCTGTTACCATCTTCATTTTACATATGAAGAAAATGAGATTGAGAGAAATTAAATAATTGCTCAAGGTCATGCAGCTCTGAGAATACAGAATAGAAATGTAAAATTGAAATGGAATGTCATTAAAAAATAATATGTCAAAAATATGATGCTATTAAATTTCAATAAAGCCTAAAGAGATCTATTGCATCCAATCAAGACTTGCAACTTTAATAGTAACCAGGGAAGCATTGAGAAACCTATCTCAATGGAAGGAAATATATTAGAGTTTAACTGTTTACAGAGCAGGTATTAAGAAAATAGAAGAGTCATCATATATACCTTCTGGTGAGGTAGGATCTTCCTGAAATCATATGGTGTCTAGATCCTGTGCCCTTACATAAAATCTATACCCAGTACACAATCATATACCAAACCAGATCTTTAACCCCATCCTCCACCTGAGATAATAAAATTATTCCTACTAATTGAGTTAGTAACTCATTGCCTCCCACTCATTCTTTCATATCTTTTCAACCTGAAAAGATAAAGACTTAAATATAAAGATGAAAAAGTATATCAAGTCCATAATGCAGATATTTCCATGTAAGAATAAGAATAATATATGTGTATTTATACACAGTGTGGCAAAATTAAAACAAATCTGGAGTATTAGGGCATCTGTGAGATTAGACTTGTGACTCTTACTTGAAGTATGGAAATGACTTTATACTTCTTATTTGATGTTGAAAGAGGTAAGACAATGTGTCTAATTTTGTAAATAGTATCAGAATACTTAGAATTTAACGTCCTAAGTTTAATTTATTCAATTTAAAAGACTTGCTTGAATGTTTAGGTAAAGTTTCCTTGTAAGGACCTGTTTGGCATCTGAAGTACTAAAAAAGAAAATTGAAATCATTAAATGTGTAATGCAACTTTAAGTGTTAGAGGCAATTTAATTACTCAAGATTATGAATAAGACTACTTATTAAATCAGCTCAATTTTAACCAAACATTAATCAAGGATCAAGAAAAAGTGATTGTGCTACTGTTTATACAAAGATTAATAGATTCATAAACAATATAAAAGTAATAAACAGGCAACCCCCCAAAAACAAAAAGTAAAGCGGTATGGCTTAAAGCCATACATATGTAAAATAAAACTCTATAAATATTCAAATAAATCAAAGTTAGAAGGGGAAAGAGGAACAGGGAAACTCAAGCAAAGGGTACAAATAGAGAAAATAGTGAAATTACAGATTACAATCCAAACATATCAATAATTTAATTATCAACAGCATAAGTACTCTAATTGAATGGCAAAGCTAGTGGAAATAGATACATGAACCAATTATATGCTATTTAGGAAACTCAAATATAAAGAAACAGGATAAAAATAAATAATGGGAAAATACATAACATGCAACAGTAAGTATAAGAAGTCTGGAGTGCTTACACAAAACACATATTAAATACAAAGATATAAATACGTTAAAAGTAAAATGATAGAAAAAGATATACACAGGGGTACATTATAAAACAGTATCATTTTCATAGCAACAAAAATATGAAATCCATGGGGGTAAATATGAAAAAAGATGTAAGAAACCCACACATTGACAACTAAAAAACACTGCTAAGAGAAGTTAAAGAAGGCCTAAACTAAAGAGGGAGATAGACTTTTGTTGTGGGTCAGAAGACTCAATATTGATATGGTGTCAATTTTTCCCTTATTGATTCCTTGATTCAATGTAATCCCAATCCAAATCTCAGCAGATTTTTTTTTTGTAGAAATTGGAAAACTGGAACTAAAATTGATAAGATAATGCAAAGCACCTAGAACAGCTGAAGAATAGCAGGAATAATTTATTTTTTTTAAAAAAAAAGCAAACAATTTTGTGTTTGCACACAGATAGGCAAATAGATTAACAAACTCATATACAAATGAACAACAGATTTTTTGACATAGTTTAAAAATAAATCAGAGAATATTTTTTCAAAAAAGGTGCTAGAACTGGATTTCCAATATTCAAAAGGAAAAAAAAGAATTTTAATCCATACTTCATACCAAATACAAAAATTAGTTGAAAATGAATTTCATACCTAAGTATAAAATTAAAACTCTAAATAGAACTTCAGAAGAAAACACAGTAGATATATATTAGATATGTTTACTTCAATTAGGCAAAATTTCTTAGCTATGACACCAAAACATAGTCCATAAAAGAACAAATTTATAAATTAGACTTCCTCAAAATTAAAAGCTTCTGGTCCCCAAAAGACACTAAAAATATGAAAGACAAGTGAAGGCAGTGATAAAATATTTGTAAGGGACATATTTGATAAGGGACATATTTGATAAAGGGACATATTTGATAAGAACTCTCAAAACTCAGGAATAAGAAACCAAACCCAATTGGGGAGGGGAAGAATAGACAAAAGATGTGGACAGACACTTCATGAAAGAAGATAAACAGAAGAGAAATGCCAACATAGAAAAGATCCTCAACATCAGTAGACACTGGAAAAATGAAAATTAAAACCAGAATGAAGTACCACTATACATCTACTAGGATGTTTAAAAGTGAAAACACTGACTATTTGAAATATTGGTGAAGGGCGCCTGGGTGGTTCAGTCAGTTAAGCATCTGCCTTCGGCTCAGGTCTTGATACCGGTGTCCTGGGATCCAGCCCCACATCGGACTCTCTGTTCAGTGGGGAGCCTGCTTCTCCCTCTCCCTCTGCCTGCCGCCCCCCCCCCCCCCTTGTGCTCTCTGTCAAAATAAATAAATAAAACTTAAAAAAAAAAAGAAATATTGGTGAAGTTATGGAGGAACAGAAACTCGCATACACTGCTGAGAGAAACGTAAAATTGTATAAATGTTTTGGAAAAGAGGCTGGCAGTTTCCTTAAAGTTAAACCATACATCTACCATACAATCTATCCATTCCACTCTAAGGTAGTTACCCAGGAGAACTGTTAATATCCTAAATAGGAAAAAACCCAAGTGTCCATCAAGCAGTAAATAGAAAAATAAATTTCAGTATATCCATACAATGAAAAACTATTTAGCAGTAGAAAGGAATAAACTGCCCATATATCAACAACACAGATGAATTTTAAAATAAGTCTGCTGAGTGAAAGCTATGTATATGCTATATACATAGCATATAATTTCATTTACTTAAAATTCTAGAGAAAGCAAATTAATCCATTAGAACAGAAAGCAGACTGTGGTACCCAGGTAGGATAGGTAGGGAGAGTATGGAATGGGAGGGAGGGATAACAAAATAGTGTAAGGAAAATTTTTAGGATGACAGATATATTCACTATCTTGAATATGGTAATGGTTTCATGCGTGTACACCATATTAAAGCTCAGCAAATTGTACACTTAAATATGTAAAGTCTATTTTTTTTATTTCAGTAAGAGGAGAGTCAATACACAAATCAGATTATCTACTATAGAAAAAGGAAACTGATCCAATTTTCTTCTAATCTATTTGTAAAAAAAAAAAAATGAAATCTAGATTGAATATAGTGTTAATAGGAAATAATTTAATTTGAATAAGCAATAAATAAATACTATTAAAAGCTACAGGTACATACATTTTCCTTAATTTATTTTCTCCCTTTATAAAAAATATTTTAACATCATGAATATTAATTCATTTTCTATAAATATATGTTGCATCTATTTGCCATGTTTTCTTTCAACTTTATAATTTCATTTTTAAAATTTTATTATACTATTCACAAAGGAGAAATAAACATTTTAAAAACTATAAAAATACAGAAAACATGGAATAATAGAGCATAATTTGGAATAAAGAAAGCCTTTTACATCTACACAAACATCCCAACATTTTAAAAGAAAAATTTAACTAAATAATTAAAAGCTCAGAAGTAGACCTCTTAGAGATTTATTTTTATGTAGTATGAAATAAGAATCTAAAATCTTTTTCTGTAATTCTAATTGTCATTTAATAAATTCTCATACATGCGTGGCTCTACTTCCATACTTTTCATTCTGTACTACCAGATTTATTTATATCTGCAACTGGCTTATTAATATATGTTTATATAAAATTTCATAGTAATTAAATTAGTTCCCAGTCATTGTTATCCTTTTTTCAAAAAATTACGTGGCAATTTATTCACCCAGATAAATACTGTATAACTGTCAAGCTTAAAAAAAAGCACTACTTTGAATTTTTATTAACTTTAATTAACTAATTAAAAAAGACTGACATATTTAACATGTTTTGTTTTCCTAACCTGGAGCATCAATTATTGGAGTTGTCTCCATGCATTCAATGAAGTAAAGCCAGTTTTTTCATGTTGTCATCACTTCACATATAACTCTAAATAGTATTATTAAATGCACTTGAATATCATATTTAATAAAATTGGAAAATATCATTTTGGAAATTGAACAAAATTAAACCCACCACCACCACCATGAAAAAGAAGGATGTGTTATCTTTAGAGAAGTTATATGCTTCCTATGCAAAACCTAATTCCAAAAAGTTCTAAAATGCTATTTTATTTTTTTTTAAGATTTTATTTATTTATTTGACAGAGAGAGACACAGTGAGAGAGGGAACACAAGCAGGGGGAGTGGGAGAGGGAGAAGCAGGCTCCCCACTGAGCAAGGAGCCCAATGTGGGGCTTGATCCCAGGACCCTGGGATCATGACCTGAGCCAAAGGCAGATGCCTAATGACTAAGCCACCCAGGCGCCCTTCTAAAATGCTATTTTAAAAATAATAGTACTATTGGAATTATCTGTACTAAATTCTCCTTAGCAAATTACTTTGTAGATGAAATTTCTTTTATGCAACCATACATATACCAGCATGTTTATAAAGAAAATCAAAATTAGTATCTTTACTTTTGCACTTTATAAATCTTTGTATCTCCCAAGACCTTTGGGGTAGTAATATATTTTAAATAAAAAACACAAAGAAATTTTTGTGATTTTTTTTGTTTCAAAATATGAAGCCCTCTGTCGTGTAGGCTGAGAAGGTTAGCACAATCTTCTCTCTGTAAACTGCCTCCTAAGAAAATAAATTAACTACCAACTGTAGCTCTAAGAGTTTCAGAAACAAAATGTGTAACTCTGAAAGGCCCCATTGCAGTAAATGTCCTCTAAACACAGAAAAATAATTGCTGAGTGACTGATCAGGTATGGTGTAAGAAAATACTTCACTTCCTGAATGCTAAGTTACGAAGTTTTGATCTTGTTCCTTGTTTTCCCTAGTGACTCCAATAATGTGGTTTCATCTCTAGTAGAAAGGAGGCTGACTTTTTTCCATCTAATCTATAGTATCTTTTGCAATTGTGTACAGTGTCATTTTGCCATCATTCAATACACAGAAGCAGATGCCCTTTGCTCCCATATCCCACTTTCCATTGTATCTGCTGCAAATTTTTCAGTGATTCTTTTTATGGGCTCAAGACAATTTCATTCTATCAGCCTTTCCTTTTCATGAGCATTCAGGGAATACAATAAGACAGGGCACAGTGCAAGGAGACAGAAAGTAAGGCGTTATATTCTGAGATGTTAAGTTAACAGTAAGTTAAGTAAGAGACAGGTAAAGCTTAGGGGAACATTTACTCTAGTGCTCCCAAAAAAAGTAGATTGACAGTTGATACATATTATTTAGGAAAACTTTCTTCTTACAGAATAAAAAGAAAAGCAAGAATTGTGGACAGAATCACTAGAGTTGGCACCATTTTCCATCCAATTCTATTTCTCCTTATTCCATAGCAATAAGGCCTTAACTGATCAGATAGTTATCTAGTTAATGTAGCTTCTCTTTCAGCTACTGGTGGGGATGTAATAAAGTTTTAAACAATGGTATGTGAGGGGAGATGATGCTTGTAATTTGAGTAATTTGCTTAAAAGAAAATTACCTGGGATGCCTGGGTGGCTCAGTCAGTTAAGCATCAGACTCTTGAGATCAAGCCCCACTCTGTGCTCAGCATGGAGTCTGCTTGGATTCTTTCTCCCCTTTTCCCTCTGCCCCTCCCCCTGCCCATGCTTGCTTGCTGTCTCTCTCCCTCAAATAAATAAATATCTTCCTTCCTTCCAAAGAAGGAAGGAAGGAAATTACCTGACCTTCCCTTCCTCACTTACCCTTTCTCTCAGACTGAAACATGGTGTGGTAGTAGCCTAGCTCTGACTGGATAAGGAAAACATTCTTTGAGATGAACAGATGGAAGGAAACTGGGTTCCTGAATGGTCTCATAAGGTCGAGCCCCTGTCGGTCTAACTAACTTCCAAATTGTTATGGAAGAAGAACTAAATTTCTATATTATTTAAGCAACTGTATTTTGGGGTCTTTGTTTTATCAGCATAGGCTTAACCCTAACTGAAACAGGGGCTTACATATAAACCTGACACTTACCTTAAAATGTGAAAAAATGTGTGTTAACACTCAAATTGACTGTGAGGATACAATCAAGGGTGACCAAACAGAAAACAAAAGGGGGAGTACAAAAAAAAGTTTTGGCAATCCTATATATATGAGAAAATAATATTTCTTAAAAGATTTAATACCAAAACCTAATGAAAACATCTAAATCATTTGTATAAGTTATCAGAAAAATATAAATAAAAAACTGGACTGTAAGACGCAGAAAATAAAATATGAAATGCCAAATGCCAGACTGGTACATAAAATGAGATGCAAGGAGAGCTGATTGAAATAAGCTGGAATCACAAAGAAACTAAATTTTAAATTAGATTTCAATCTACCTATTGAAAGTTTTAGAGAATTGGAATCTCATCACAGAAAATACAATCAGTTATGCAGAGTAAAATGGATAATGAGATTTAAATGATGGAACAAAGTAAGCATTTTAAAATTAGAAAAGTCAACAAAACTAACCATAAATGCATAAGAGAAAACCTCACTAAGCTGAAAGAAAAACATGATGGTAAATCTTTTTCGAGTTGCATGTTTAAAGAATAAATTTCTACAGGGATCAAAAAGAGAAAACAGATGGGCTATTTACAAAGGAATGAATATTAGGCCTTATAAACATCTAATACTATATCCAAATGAAAAAGAAAACAACAATTGAATGATGGTTAACAGGGACAGAAAAAAGTATGGAGAAAATAAAAAATATATATATACTCACTGAAGCTATCATTTTTTCTGTGAAGATACTGGAATTATATTCACTGATACATAAAGGTTCAGAAAATATGCTCTGCACCAACTCTATGAAAATTACTTACAGACACTCTTGTCAATCTTGAAATGAATCAAATAATAGATTTTAAAAGACTAATCATCTATACCATTAAAGTATTTTTTAGTTAGGGAAGAAAGAAAAAGAAGTAAAAGAAATGAGATGAGGATGTGTACTTTTAGAACAAAACATTAATGACAATAAGATAGGAAAAACCAATGACAGCTTGAGAAAATATCTGAACCCCAAAATCCTAAAGGAGGCAGGATGCTCAAATTGGATACAGAGGACACCCAAAGACATGTTGCTATCCATGCCATTTCCTCACAAAAGAAATCTGTGATAATTGTGCTTGCTTACAGAAGGAACCATACATGTCTGCAATATTGGGAATGTTTTGTGTATGTGGACTGGACCTGGGTGCACATTGTTCCCAGAGTGCTCCAGATAGACTTAGGTAGTACTTAGGTAGCCCTCGTGGCTCGGCATAGATAAGCGATGAATAACTTCAAATCTTGCAAAATGTATTGTCTTCTATATTTTTGCAAGAATTGCCAGGGAGCTGACAAACCAAAGAGGATATTGTTAACTCTTTTTTTTTTTTTTAATTTTTTTTTATTCTTATGTTAATCCCCATACATTACATCATTAGCTTTAGATGAAGTGTTCCATGATTCATTGTTTGTGCATAACACCCAGTGCTCCATGCAGAATGTGCCCTCCTCAATACCCACCACCAGGCTAACCCATCCTCCCACCCCCCTCCCCTCTAGAACCCTGTTTGTTTTTCAGAGTCCATCGTCTCTCATGGTTCGTCTACCCCTCCGACTCTTAAGCTAAAATACAAAGTATCTCTAAATAGACACTGTGAATGCTTTCTTTTTTAATGCAAAAGATAAAAAAGGATTTTTAAAAAAAGAACAAAAACAATTTTTAAATGTACCTAATAATCTATATAACTAAGTTTTACAAAATGGAAGTTTAGGGATAATTAGGTTTCCAATTTTCTATAAAGGACAGCCAAAAGTTCTTGATTTCTTATTGGATGTAATGCGATTAAAGTCCCCTACTAGGCAAAGAATGTTACACTGATCTGAAAGTCTTACACCTTCTGTTATTATATTTAAAATTCTAGACTATTCTCCTTCTTAAAGCATTCTTTCCCCTGGTATTCTGCTACATCACACCCTCTTGGCCTTCCTTTCTTCTTCACCAGCTCTTTCCTATCTTCTTGACCAATGGCTAGTAACTGTGTAAACCTGGCCTGTTTTTGTTGAAAAAAAAAAAAGTTTCATTTTAAAAAACGAACAGCCCTGTTTATATGTTAACATATTATCTATGGCTGCATTCACATTGCAATGGTAGAACTGAGTAGTTACAACAGAAACCATATGGCCTGCAAAATTTTAAAACATTTACTGTCTAGCCCTATGCAGAAAAAAATGTACTGGTCCTGCTCCTCATGATTATCATTCTTCAGTTTTGTCCTGAGCCTTCCTCTCTTCTTCTTCTGTATACCCTCCCTCATCATTTAATCTACTCTAACCACTTCAGTACTTCCAACTCACAAGCCTGCACCTGCAGGCCAGACCTCTCCCCTTACCTTCAGACCCCCATGTCCAACACTCTTTGGGGCGCATCGATCTGAATGTTTTCCAGTTTTCTTGTTCTCAGTGCATCCAAAAATAAACTCATCATCCTCTTTCCACCAAATCCTGACATTCTTATTTCTCAGGAAATATAATCACTGCTTACTTGATTTTTAAATAATAGGAGAAACTTTGCTGATGACTCCTCCTCCCCCAATCACACATTCATTCTGGTATGATGCCATATCACCTCAAATCCTTCAAATTTTCCTCCATATACCACTGTAGCCCAAAATACCATCATGTCTTCTCTGGATTACTGAAACACTCTTTAATTGATATGCATATGGTCTTTCTTTTCTCTAATCCTATCTTTACATTACACCAACATTATTCTTTAGATACAAACACCAAATCAATACTTGTGTTTCTACTATAGTACCTGATATTTAATAAGTGATCAGTGTTTTTGCATGAATAAGTAAATGAATGAATAATGGTAACTACAATATGTTAAAAGGAATAGAAGAAACAATAAATAGGTCTGAGTCCACATGCTCACAATCAGGGGGGCAGGGCAGGGTGGTAGAAATTAAAAACTCTCATTTCATAGTAAAAAATATTATATAAAATAATATAGCAGAGATTTCAAGCACATCAACAAATCTGCTTATTCTTCTTTTTGGGCACAATTTCCCATTTTTGTTTTCCCATTTTTTTTTGTTCTTGATTTTTCAGTTATATTTGGATATATAAAATATTTCTAATCAATAGAATGTGGGAGGGAGTGAAAACTGTCACTTAGAGGCCTCATCCCTTAACACTTCCCATTTGTGAGCTTCCATGCTCTTTCCCCTTCCTATTTGATGCAAGAAAATAATGACAAGTTTGGGATATTCATGTTTAAAATAGCAGAGGCAGAAAGAGAAAAAGAAAGACCCCCTGAATTTCTGAATCACCACTTAAAGGGAAAATACCTCATCAAGAACACTCTGGTAGGCTGAATAATGATCCCCCCAAATATGTCAGGCACTAATCCCATGAACCTGTGAATTTTAGCTTATATTACAAAATGGACTTTCCAGATAAGATTAAGGATCTTGAAATGCAGCATTAGCCTATTTATCTGGGTGGGCCCAAGGTAATCACAATGATCCTAAGAGGGACACAAGAGGACAGAGAGTCAGAGCAGAGGGCATTGTAATGATGGAATGAGAGGAAGAAAAAGGAAAGTGATGTGGGACCATGATCAGGGAATGAAATGGAAAATGCTAGGAGTGGATTCTACCCTAGAACCTCTAGAAGAAGCCAGAACTGCTGACACTTTGATTTTAGTCCTGTAAGCCTCGTTTTGGATTTCTGATCTTTAAAACTGTAAGAGAATGAATTTCTGTCACTCCAGCCACTAAGTTTGTGGTAATTTATTGATTTTGGCAACATGGGGTCCTTGATGACTACCCATGAAAGATCAGAAATGGATTTCAAGATGGAGCTAGATGGAGACAGTGTGTAAGGAAATCTGAGGAAGTGGAGACTGCAAGTACAAATAATGTTTTCATAAAAAGTGAGGATTGAATGAAAAAAATGAATTTATATTGGTGGATGCTGGAGCATATACGGACTCTGAGGATGACCATTGATTCAGGAGGGAGAAAAAGATGATGCAGGGCAGAGTGGAAATGGATGGAAGAGAAAAGTCCTTAAAAAAGGAGAAAGTGGATCTGGTTAGAACTGAGTGAGAATACACTGACCTTGATAAGAAGAGGGACACGTGCTCTTCTTCAAGACTATAGGAGAAGATGCATACAGGGGTTTACAGATGAATAATCTGGTGATAACAAGGTGAGAGCCTTTACAAATGAGAGGTTCTATTTTCCCCAGGAAGGAAAAGGCATCAGCTGAAATTACATATAGAGTAAGAAGTTTGATAAGTTATGAAAGAATAGGATTTTCATGAGCTTACAGAGAAAGTTAGTCTTGTTTTGAAATTGACAATTATGCATTTATAATGACTTCAACATGGTTGTGTGTGTGTGTGTGTGTGTTTACTGTTTTGTTTTCTCCAACAATATTTAGCAATACAGGTGCGAGCATAGAGAAGGCACAGGTTTGGGCTCATGGAAGCCTGGTGAGTTAAGAGAAGGAAAAGGAAAGACATTTCAGAATATTTGCAAAGGAGTAATAAGTGGCAGTAATAAGTAGTAATAATCATCACAAATCATGGACTCCAAATTAAAAAAGAAGAGCAAATAGAAGGGGGTGGTGGATAAAATGAAAATGTTAACAATAAATTCAAGATATCCATAGGATTGCCCAAACAAATGATCTTCATGGTCAAGTGTCTACAAAGAAGGCCTGAGTTACAGTGGAAGATGCAGGAAAGACAAACAAATAAAAAGGCAAAACATGGCAGCTGATAGGATGTGTTTAAAGCTTATGTATTCCTGGTGGGAACTTCTCTCAGTAATGTGGGGTGGAGGACTTTGAAAGGATATTTTGAGCACCCAATGTTAGAACCTACAAAGAGCAAGTAAGAGCCAGAGGCACAGAAATACAGTATATTACTACTGTTTGACCTCATCTTAAATTTCTCTAAAAATTAGAAATACAGGGGCACCTGGGTGGCTCAGTCGGTTAAGCAACTGCCTTCGACTCAGGTCATGATCCTGGAGTCCCGGGATCGAGTCCCGCATCGGGCTCCCTGCTCGGCGGGGAGTCTGCTTCTCCCTCTGACCCTCCTCCCTCTCATGCTCTCTGTCTCTCATTGTCTCTCTCGCAAATAAATAAATAAAAAAAATCTAAAAAAAAAAATTAGAAATACATATGCATGAATGCATATGCCCATGTTGGGATGATTACGATGTAATAAATGACCCATCTGGCTTCTCACACTAGCACTCAAGACCTTGATAAACTTGCCCTGTTACAATATCTGTTCCTAAACTTTTATATGAGAAAACTTACTTGTTAACATACCCAGAGTAGATCCATTAACCAAGTTTATAAAATCAGAATGAAATATAAAATACGTATATTTTATATTTAAGTATATATACTTAAAGTAAATATAAAATCAGAATGAAAATATAAAATGAAAAGTATTAGAATACTAACGATCAAAGCATTCCCTCCCTAAAGGAACACCGACATTGGATAAGGGAAAAAAAAGATTTTATAATCATACAATTAGGACAAGTGCAAACAGGCAAAAGAACTAGTTAAGAGTACCTTCTGGGTTTTATTTTGAAATGAATGCAAAAAGTGTTAAACAGCACTCATTGCATCCACCTCATAATAGGGATGTTCTTGCCAAAAGAATTTTAAAATTAAATAATTCACTGACTTCAACTCCCTGATCCTACATAAGTACCTGATCTTCAGGTAACTGCATACCTCTCTCCGAGTTTTTTTGTGCATCAATTTAGCAACCAAATAATGAAAATAATTTCTGTCCATTTTATTTGTAGGAAAGTAAATGCACATCATGAAGCACTACAATAACTGCAACTTTTTCCTAGGACTCTGTTAAAAACAGTAACCAAGATATATTTACAAACAGGAATGAATGAGGACAAAGGGAGAGGGTAAAAGAGTAGTTCATATTTAAAATACAATGAATCACTACCATATTCTACTTCAGAAACCTAAGTGATATGGATGAACTGGGGGGAAAAAAAACCTACAGTCTTGGGCCATTCAAAAAATAGAAATATGTTAACTTTTGAGGTTTCCATGAAATAATTTTATTTGTTGTTATTCTCTTCCATTAACTCTAAGCTTTATTTACTTTTTACTGAATTTTACCATCAGAAAAAATCAAATCAAAAGTAATTTACTAAAAGCCAAATACCATTTATCTAATACTTGAAAACATAAATTAAGGAAAGCAGGGTAGGAAATATGCAAGGAAACACACAAGGAAATGATTATCAGAAAGGGTAAAGTAAGTCACCTGAGTGCCTCTTACATCATGGTAAAAGCAAAGTGAATATAGTCAGCTAACATTCCAAATATATTTATACTAGATAAGTTCTTTCTTCCCCTCCATTTGCATTAAAAACTTATGTCCATGCATAATGGACAAATGAGATTTCCATTTAACCCATAATATTTAGTAGAGTATTGAAGTTGTTTATATCCATAAATAAATGGATCGTGTGTCACCATGCATCCCTGTAGTGATACACCTGATCAAGGTGATGATTCCAAGATCCCAAAATGCACCCTCCACCTGCTATCCTCACTGGGTTTTATTCCCTCTTTTCTTCTGACTATCGTTGGCCTATTGGCTATATAACTCATCCTATCCCTCCTGCTCTCCAAAAAACTGGTGATAAATCAGTCAGTTTCCCAGGTCTGCTATCACCCTATCTAACCTAGCTCAGGTAACTCCTTGAACCATGCTTTTAAAATCCACCTAAATTTAGCTAAACAGAGACCTCTGAAAAATCACATTTAGGTGAAAGATCATAGCATGGATTATTTAACAGGATTCTTGAAGAATTTTTAAAAATGGATCAGGACTGAAGAATGTGTTTCAATTTTAACCATGTACACAAAGCAAGAGAAAAACGATATGAATCTTGAAAAATGGTATGCAGATAAATATACAAACCAAGAAATCACCCATTAAAATGGATTATTTCAAGAAAAATATGATTATGTATAAAATTAGGCTCTAGAAAAAAATACAAAAAATAGGCCAAATAATACAATTGTATCCTAGCCTTATTCAACATTACTTATCAAAGCCTGGAATTAATAAAATAATAGAAATGTGCTAAATGAAAGTCTCCTACAAATAGAAGTTCTATACTAGCATTTGAAAAAGAGCGTAAGATTGTATTTAAAGCAATGATCAGAAACAGAAGTTTTAGTAGATCAAAGTAACATCTTCTATGTCATGTCTCTTTGCAAAACAATTAAGGATTCTGTTATTAACCATCTGCTAGGTTGAGGCTTTTTTTTTAATGAAATTAAAAAGAACAGGACATACCATCTCATGACTGTATTTGAGTCATCATATGCAGAATTTGTTTACATCAGAATGACAATTTTTTGCCATAGAGTCTTATTAAAAGCAGCTTTCAAAAGAGTTGATAAATTACATGATGTGCTCAGATAAGGTAATGGAGCCAACCAGAAAATCTCTAATTAGATAAGATTCTAATAGTTGTGAGTTTACGACAGTTGTGAATAAAATGGGTGTCAATTAAAATGTCCAAAAAGCTAAAACTAAGAGCTTATATTTTACAGCAGTACATTATACAAGAGTTTTCCCTCTCTATGACTTTCAACAAAATTGGAAAAAATTAAGGGTTAAGTATTTAAGCTTTGAAAATTATACTTATTCTGTCATAATTGGAAAACACACTAGCTAGGAGAAGACTATTCATAAGATTTTGGAAAGAAACCTACTTTTTTTTCAGTGACAACCTTTATGGAATTTTCTGTGAAAATTGCTTTTTGCTTTAATCAAAATATTTTTAACTAATAATACACTATATGCCTCGGGGGATAAAAGTAAAAAGAAACTAATGAGAAAAGAAATCCATCATTTGCATTTTAATAGAGTGTTCAGAGAAACATTTAAATATCCAGAAAAGAAAAGGAAAAAAACCTTTAAACAAAACATCTGGTCAAGTAACAAAAGTATTTTTTTAATCTCTGATTCTCTTGTCTTCTGCACTTTGAAATCAGGGGCAGCTGTATGTTACGTTTTACTCTATCCCACAGACCTTCATGATGAGTCTTCAGAACTCTGTATGTGGAGAGTTTATAAAGAGGCAAGACATCTTGAAAATTATTTCTTTGAAGATGTCTCTCTATTCCAATTCTGAAGGTAAATGCCTGGAATAAAAGTTGAATCTTAAATTCTAGTTTAATTGGTAGATGGCAGTTGAGGAAGAATACAGAATTTTTCATTTTTTATGCACAATGTCTTTGTATGCTCACTCTCTATTCAGAAAACTTGGAATTATAAAATTTAAGATCCAGAAGATATCTTAGAGAATTTCCAGCCCACATCTCCATTACAAAAATAAGTGTAGCAGAGCGTAGAAGAACCTGACCCTGATTCCTACCCCCAAAACCAGATTCTGAACAGCCCTTAAAAACTAAGAGACCCACAAACGCCATAGGTCTTTTTTCTTAACATAAAATGTATTATTTGTTTCAGAGGTACAGGTCTGTGATTCAACAGTCTTACACAATTCACAGCGCTCACCATAGCACACACCCTACCCAATGTCTATCACCCAGACACCACATCCCTCCCATGCCCCTCCACTCCAGCAACCCTCAGTTTGTTTCCAGAGATTAAGAATTCCTCTATCAGTGAGGTCATATGATACATGTCTTTCTCTGATTATTTCGCTCAGCATAATAGATCTGTAACCTACAATGGTAGAAACATTAGATTGGCAACAGATCTATACACAGAGACCTGGCAGGCCAGAAAGGACTGGCATGATAGATTCAGAGCACTAAATGAGAAAAATATGCAGCCAAGAATACTATATCCAGCTAGGCTGTCATTGAAAATAGAAGGAGAGATAAAAAGCTTCCAGGACAAACAAAAAGTAAAGGAATTTGCAAACACAAAACCAGCCCTACAAGAAATATTGAAAGGGGTCCTCTAAGCAAAGAGAGAGCCTAAAAGTAACATAGAAGCCAAGGGTCTTTTTACCAAGCAATTACGATTCATCAGAGAAGAAGCATTTACTCTTGTAGGGAAATGGAAAAGTACCTTATAGCTGGCCACCTTTACTCTGGAAAGCAAAAACAGGGAAGGCTGAGGAATCCATAGTAGTGCTTATGGATTTCAACTTATTTCCATTTTCTTTTTTTTTTAATATATTTTTTGAGAGAGAGAGAGAAAACACAAAAACATGAGCAGGGAGAGGGGCTGAGGAAGAGGGACAAGCAGATTCTCCACTGAGCAGGGAACCCAACATGGAGCTCGAGCCCGGGGCCCCTAGATCATGACCTGAGCTGAAGTCAGATGCTTAACTGACTGAGCCACCCAGAAGCTTCAAAACCGACTGAGCCACCCAGGCACCCTCCAACTGATTTCTATTTCCACTGTTGGTTTCACTCCTGCCTTCTACTGTAACAGCACTCCAGCCATTTTTACGTGTTAACTTGCTATGGACTACTTGCTTGGGGACATAAGTCCCTTGATCTGCAGCAGAACTAAATTTCTTTGAGAATTATAGACCACGGCCCTAAGGAGTGAAGAATCAAACTCTCCCAGAAGATAGGGCCTGATTACATGTGAAAATACTGCAGCAGACGCCAGCACATCTGTACAGGGTGACACCACATCTGACTCACCGCCTGGTCACCTGCTTCTCCTGCATGTAGGTCCCCCAGGCCTTGCCTTTAAAACTATCCAGGTTTGGGAAAGATGGTCTTTGAAACATCAGTCCACCATCTTCTCAGGCTTCCAGCTTCCTGAATCAAGCCAACTTTCCTCTCCCACCATCGCTTGTCTCTCAAATACTGATTTTCAAGGGGTGAGTAGCTGGATCTGAGTTTGGAACCAGTTCTCTGTCTGGTAACACTACCATGTCTGGTGCCCATAAGCTGAGAATACCTCTTCTCCAACTTCTCCAAAGAATAAAGCTTCTCTCACCTCCTGGGGCATGGATTGGAGCAATTGCTTGGCTGCATGGAAAAGGGAGAGTGCTGGAAATCCAAGGTTTCTGTTGACAGACTTCCGAGTAGTCACCTGTCTTCAGTGCTCTTCCTCCCTTGCACCTTCTGCACTACTTGTTACTTCTAAGCACAGAATCCTTCAGGAACTCTGCAGGAACATTTCCCCCCACCTGTAGGGTCTATGTGTCCAACCTCTGACCCAGACAACACATACATTTTTACTTCGTTCAAATACCATTCCTCTATCCTTTTGGAAAATACTGAGATTTAAACTCCTTTGTTGTTGGGGTGCCTGGGTGGCTCAGTTGGTTAAGCATCTGACTTTGGCTCAAGTCATGATCTCAGGGTCCTGGGATTGAACCCCGCACTGAACTCCCCACTCAGCAGGGAGTCTTCTTCTCCCTCTGCCCTGCACCCCCCCAATCGTGCTCTCTCTCACTCTTAAATCTTAAAAAAAAAATAAACTCCTTTGCTGTCTTTCCTGTTATTTCTTATTTCACTGTAGTTTTTATAAGGCACAAAACATATTCATATAAATTACCAAATTTAATATTTTTCTCTTAAATAAATGTGTTTTTTTTTAAGCACAGGCATATAATTATATGTGGGCTACGATAAAAGTTCTATGAAAATTTTGTCTGTTCTGGTCTCCACTGCTTCCTCATCATCTAGAACAGGGCTTAATCAATAATTACTTTTGCATGAATGCCTATACACACATATTTACAAAACATAATTTCTTTGTGAAGTATTATCACATGGCAATTCTAGATGTTTTTACTGATGTTTAATTTAAGTTGCCATTAAAACATACCTTCACAATATTCCATTGCTTGGGATTTCTGTAAATACAGACTCACATTATTGCTAAAAGCAAACCTACATTCCATAGAAAGAATCAGAATTAGAAATAACTGAGAAAGTGTGTAAGTGTATGTGTGTATATGCATATAGACAGATATATATAGATATATGGTTATAGCCTCTGATTTAAATTAACAACAGCTTCTTCTTCTGCTTATCCTTAACAGTTTAGCACAAGCATCTCTGAACCATATAAAAGTCCCAGAGGCAGAAAACTTGAGCAATGCTTGTGGTTTGACATAAAAAGTGGACCTTGAGTCCCACTGTACATCATTACTCTGTGGCATATAACCACCACATGTAATTTAGAAAGGTCCTTCATACACTTTGACTGCATACACTCTGGTCTATTACATAAGATACGCCCAAGGTCAAGTTCAACAAGGAAAAATTAGAAAGTAAGCCTCCTTCCCTCCTTGGAGTAACTCAACATCTTTCACTGTTGTTTAAAAAGTTTAAAAATCCTCAAAAAATTGCATTTATTTTCATTTTCAAATTTTTAAGTTACTGGAGACATATAGGCTAGTCCAAACTGAAGATGAGTTCTCCCTTTTTGGTATTCTCTTCATCTAATTCATAACTTTCTTGTTCTGCCTTTTGGATTCCTTTCTACCCTAGCTTTTAAAATTCTTCTTCCTTTTTCTTTCCCTTCTGTCCTTTTTCTATATCTTCTTCCCTTATTTTGCAGTGGTGTAAATCTTTTGAGAAAAACAGATTAAATAGGCAAGCTTGATATTCATGCTCCAAAAATTATATCCCTTTTGTGTTTTGTACATGCCTGATTTACTGGAGGTTTATTACTTTGAGTTGAAAAGTGGCACTATTCAAATCAAGTTTGGATAATCTGAGATGAAGTACCCTGAGAGAATGGGGGTAGAGGTGGGCAGGCATTTTAGGGAGGTAGAATTGTGTTGGGAATTGAAAGAAATCTGTAACAGAATATTTGGGATTGATCTTAATGCCATTCATATTGTACTACATAGTTATCTACTATGAGGCACAACTAAACCTCATCTGTTCTCTTTCACTCTACACACATCCTCACACATACACATTCTCTGTTTTTCTGTGTCTCTATGTGTGTGTGTATAACAGAGTGGTGAAGATCACGGATTGTTTAGTCATAAAGATACAATTTGGATATTTACTCTGCTATTGATTATTCAAGTGAAACTTGAACAAGTTGCTAATCACTCTAAGCCTTAGAACTCCTTTACACAATGAGGCCGCAAATACTTAATGCTGAGGTTGTTGTCTCAGTATTTAAATAATATCATATATCTAGTTGTTGATTTGGCATAGAGCCTGGTGAACACTCCATTGTGGTGAAAACTGCTAGCTATTCACCAAAATCCATGTTCTCTCTTCCCTCAGACCAGAGCAAGACCACAATAGCTAGCTGCCTTTGAAGATAAAAGAGCCACATGCTGGAACTATTGTGAGAAGACCATGAGCAAAAGTGCTATTATGCTCGACTCTGGCCAATATACATCTTGTAATATCATTCTCTCTGCTCTTTCTCCTTCAGCTGATAATGAAGCTTGACCTTGGAAGCTGTGTAAATTCTTCTCCTGCCTCTTTGAAATGTATGTAAATCTTCTCCCAGGTTCTTTCCAGTTTTAGGACTCACAAAATATCTTTCTTAAAGACCTAAGAATCCTTGGGCTCCTGGGTGGCTCAGTTGGTTAAGTGACTGCCTTCGGCTCAGGTCATGATCCCGGAGTCCCGGGATGGAGTCCCACATTGGGCTTCCTGCTCAGCGGGGAGTCTGCTTCTCCCTCTAACCCTACCCCCTCTTGCACTCTCTCTCTCACTCTCTCTCTCTCTCAAATAAATAAATAAAATCTTTAAAAAAAAAAAAAAAAGCCCTAAGAATCCTATCTTTGAAATATAACAATGGAAGGAGAGAACACCCTGACAGATCAATTACTTTGGGAGGTAGTTAGAAAGAGCTAGAACATTATGTGTTTAATGTACTCCTTGCTCCTTATATTTACATAATACAATAAAGAGGTGAAGTCAGGAAAGAGTTCCTGGTTTGACAGCAGAAATACAAGTGAACAGAGTCTTGTATTTCAGGATTTTTAAAACTTGAAAAGTAAATTGCAACCTAGAAATAGGAAATAAGACTGAGAGAGCATTTGAATAAAAAAAAAAAATCCCTTTGATTTTAAAGTTTATCAGAGAACATGGATTTTGGTGAATAGCTAGCAGTTTTCACCACAGTGGAGTGTTCACCAGGCACACATGAGGGATAGCCTATTCGAATGGTCTCAACTACCATTTAGTTGAGGAAAAAAAATAGGAAGGAAGGAGGGAGGGAGGGAGGGAGGGAGGGAGGATGGAAATTTTCTATTGTGCCTAAGCCACTGTATATTCTTAGAGTCCAGATACCAGAAAATCTAAAGCAACACTGGGCAAATCATATGGCCATGCTGGTAAGAACCACAGGAAACATCTTCATATTCCTCAATCCAATATGATACTAGGGAAGAGTCCTGGAAGTTTCATGTTAATTCTTGGCCTAGATCTGTGCTGTATCCTGTGCTGTAATTCATTTAATTGTCTTTGTTTCAATTTCTGCACTTCTAATGAATGTTGGAATTGATCATTTAAGCTCTTTTACATGATTTTTGTACTTCCAAACACAGTTTGATAATGACCACAAAAATATGACTCAACTTCTAGATAGGAACTCACATCTTATGGTCAATTATTTTAATCCAGTTCACTTGAAATTTAAAGGACCTCTGCTCCCTGGCAAGCCACTTCAGCCAGCTGAAAAAGCATTCTGACCCATGGCATGTTGAGCTCCTCATGGAGGTAAGGGGATAAGAAATACACAGATATTCAGGCTTGAAACAGGCATATTCTATGCCATTAAAAGGAACCATTAGAATATTTTTAAAGCTGAATGGTGTAGCAAAATATTTTCCTTTGTAGAAGAAACCAGTAAGAACAAATAATATTTTTTTGTTCATTATAGCATATTTGTATACAGACCTTTGCAATTGATTAGAGTAGTGCTAAATTTCAAAGAACAGCAATCTAGTTTTTATATAGTTGAGTGGCCTAGATATTAATAAGGATATACATACTAATGATGATGAACCAGCTGTCCATGGAAAAGCTGATTTAAAGCATATCCCGTTTTATCATTCTGACAGCTCGCATGGGAAAACATACCATATTCCTTTCCCTTCCTTGTGCTAGAGTCAAATTAGAATTTCATTTAAAGATAAGGAGCCAATATCATACCATTTTACATTCTCGTCTTTATGACCTACTTATTTTTCATACTTGCTGTTAAGAGATGGGCATTCTTCAATGTCAGATGGGAGTGGTTTTATTTCTCTCTCTATTTTCTGTTTTAGTGATCTTTAGAAGGAAATATTTCTTCCCTCTATTTCAGCACACTTTAAGGTATCAGATCATATTGATTCTTTTTTCTTTTTACTTTTTTTTTTTTTTTTGGTTGGGGGCTTCTTTTGGCATTTTCTTATTTCTTATTTAATATGACTTCATAATATTTAATCCCTTATTTAATAGTGTGTCATTCATTTCTAATTAGTGGTAGACAATTTCTAATTTGAAATAGATAACAGTAATATATGCCTCTGTGTGTAATATTTTAAATGACTATAACAATTTGATCAGAAGAACTAATTATTAATCCAACTTTTTAATGTCCTCTTTGATGACAACTGAATTAAAGGGGATGGAAATGAATAAACTGCTTCAGGGCAGAGAGACCAGAGAAAAAGAGAAACTGAGTTAGGATTTCACACATCAATTTTCCTTGGAAAATGCTATTGTATTAGCACTAATGTTACTTGTCACAGGGGCTAGGTAAAACTGTGAACTTTATGCTGAGTTAATAATTTCCATTGATTGAGTCCTTTCCACTGTCCACTCTTTTTCTACAGGGTACAGTGTTCTTGAGAAACCCAAGAGCTTGTATTCCTTCCTTAATGAACCCAACCTGTTCTACAAAGCATCTATGGATCCCCACTACTAATGCCATGCAGTACAGATACAAGGTTAACTGGAGCAAAACTCACAAGCAGAGGAGTGGAACATATGTGGTGCCCTAACGTCTCATTATCTTATACCTTAGGCTGGGCACAGATGGTCTGAAATCATCATGGCCAACAATCCTGTAGAGAGAGGTCCCAAACTTGTAATGGTCTATATACTTACTGGAACAGATGTGGGGGGAGGGGGTAAGGTGGGAGGCAGGAAACATTTATACTACAAAGTAACAACAGGAAATGTCCTTATTTAAAAGGTAGAGTCATGCAACCCACTAGCTGGAATTAGCTTAGATTTTTTTGTTGTTGTTGTTGAGCTAACACCACTGCTGGGTCAGCTCTTGGCTAACCTGGCAAAGTGAGGAGGAAACAGCCTTTAGGGCTATCCAAATTGGTCATCTCAGATCCTTACAAAAATATTCCTACCTTGTGTCCTATTTCTCAGGGCCCTATTGTCTGCTAAAGAAGTCACAAGTCAATGATTTTTGTTGCATTAACACTGTGAGGTTGTTACTTTACGCAGGTAATGTAATAACTATAGTCATAATCATAATCATAATACTCATAATAAAATAACCAGTGTTTATTGGATCTTTACTATGCACCAAGCACTATGCTAAGCACTTTATAGGCATTAAGTCATCCAATTTAATCCTTACAAGAATCCCATGAGATAAATATTATCATAAGCCACAAACCATTTAGATATTAAAAGGGTGCATTAGTAAATTATGCCTTCACCAAAATAACTGAATTTAAGATGTAGAATTATCACATTCTGGATGGGAAAGCCATTTGAGTGGGAAATACACCTTCTAGTTTTACCCAACTCATAACCAATTCTGATTGCGTTTTACTCCTTTGAAGAGGCACAGATCAGCTGGCTTACCAGAAATACCCTAAACTCTCTGGAAATAAATGTGTGAAGAACAAATTTCTGCACCCTGGATATTAAACAGAGATGGCCTCCCTCATAAATTAACCAGAGCCAATTTATGCAGATACCCTCTGTAGGAAAAGCACAGAACAATATAAAGTAAGCGTTTTCTTCTTCAATTTCTAGCAGCTCTGTCTTCTGAAAATACATAATTCATGCAGCTATCAGGTCACTTTCTTATCAACATCACAAAGGAAAGTAGGGGGGACGGGCCATTTTCATACAAATCAGTCAGAGAATATTTACATTGCAGCCAACTGCTCTTCCTTCAATGTGCAGGTTCACTGCAAAAGCCTCAATGTCTTATGAGTTATTAAAGCATCAAGACTAAATTGGAACATTGGCATTTTTAAAAGTAGATTATAAAAAATTACCATTCAATTCCCTTTACCCTTTTCTCCCTACCATTAGTTTCCCGTTTACCTGAGGTCTCTCTAATAGGCCTTTCATTCCTGTACTTTCTGCCACTTCTGCGGTAATCACTTTGGAATCTTGACGCCGAGACCAGTCACCCTTATTTGCCCTTCTTTTATCCAGCAACCGATCGCTACTTAATCCCCATCTATTTTTAAAAGGAGTTCACCAAAACGTTTCAGATGGAAGAAAAGAATACTAAACACTCTAATTGCCCTAAAAGTGCTATTTCCACTGCCAGTTTTCACCTTAGAAGTGCGGAAAACACCTCAAAGCCCTGCACAGCCTTGGGGATGACTGTTGGGCCAATGCTTTGGTTTTCATAGGTACACGCACAGTAAGGCCCTGCGCAGCAAGTAACAACGTGAGATAAAAAAGAAACCCTCGTACTTTATTCTCCTAAGTCCCCAGTTCAAAGAAGTAAAATCAGTGATTCAGACCTATTCATGTTTCCACAGCATTTTTTTTTTTTTTGACACTACGAGGTGTTCTTTTTGCAGCCTGATTTCATTTATTCTGTGGGCTTCAGGGAACAGGACTCCTCCCAATTGCTTTGGAAAACGATGCCATGGTTTAATAGATGTCACCAGCACAGGGGAACTTTCATGATGTTGTGACTAAATTTTTCTTTTCTTAATTGCATACCATTATTCCTAATTATGTTTACTGGTATGGTGCGAAGTAATTATGCTCCCTTCTTCCTGTTAACACCCTTCAGATATTAGAAGCAGTTACGTCCCTCATTAATTGTAGCTGAGAAGGCTATGTATATTTAATTTTGTATTATTTCCCAGATTTGTGTCAAATTTTCCTCCTCTTCCAAGATGTTTTGCTCCCCTACACACAAAGTGCTTCTCTGAGTTTTAGAGTATGTAATTTTCATACCTCTGATCTCTTTGGCCCCTAATCTTAATGGGGATTGATGTTTCACTTTTCACTTTGCTACCTAATCTTTAGCAAAATCCCATCTTTGTCTTCGCGGTCTTCCTATAATTTATCCTTGCTTCCTTTTACCTCCAACTGGGTTAACAACCTCCTTCTGTCTGTTTGGGCTGCTATAACAAATCCCATAGGCTGGGTGGCTTATAAACAACAAAAATTTATTTCTCATACTTCTGGAGGCTGGAAGTCCAAGATGAAGGCATCTAGCAGATCTGGTGTCTTGTTGAGAGACTGCTTCCTGGTTCATGGTCTCCTCATAGTGTCCTCACACGGCAGACAAGCTAAAAAGCTATCAGGAGTCTCTTATATAAGGGCACTAATCTAATTCAAGGCCTAATCACCTCCTGAAGATCCCACCTCTTAATACCATCATACTGAGGATTCGGTTTCAACAAAGAAACTTTGGGGAGACACAACTATTCAGTCTATAGCACATACCTTTCAGAAACTTGTCCTCCTAAACTCTCTTCTTCTCTATCCACATGTATATTGTTATGTTCCAGGTCCTGTCAGCTCTGCGATCTTCAGTCCCAAACTGCAGATGAGGTTATCTCTTCTGGCAGGGCTTCTGACTACCTTTATGCTTCTCACCTTTTGCCTCCAACCCTGAGGCTTCTTTGCTGGTGCCTAAGTTCAGAGACCACAGGATTCCCAGTACTCACATGTGATGTGCAAATGGAAGGGGTGAGTGAGTTCGTGCTCCACAAGGCAAAACCTAGACCAGTAGGGCAGGACCTGTTAAATAAATCCTCCCTTCCTTGTTTCCCACTAGCCCCCTGCCTCTTGGACTGAAAAGGAGGCTGTCTCACTTAGTGGAGCGAGGTGGATGTCACAATCTTTCTTCTATTTTCTAACCTAATCATTGACGTGGCATCCATCACTGCTGCTGCGTTCTACTGGCTAGAAGCAAGTAATTCAAGGGGAGGGGATTACACAAAGTCATGAAAGCCTAGGCAGGCAGACACCATGGAGACATCTTAGAAGCTTTCCTACCATGCATTTCAATTTAGTAAAGAAGACATACAGCAAAACTACAAAATGAAAAAGGAAAGATATGATATAGTTCTAAGGTACAAATTATAAATCACGGCTATAATGTTTAACATGACTCCCAGTTTACAGTCAGTTTTTCTAAGTCCATAGCTCCTCCTCTTCCTGCCAAACCACATCACATTTCTAGAGGCAGAGCATTCTTACTGTTGAGACTTGTGAGAGAAGGTTAGGTAGGAATGTAGAAGTCCTTGGTGCCAGGTTGGAAAGTTTGGATTTGATTCAATTTAGGCATTTGTCAGTGTCTGAATTCTTTACTCTAAAATGGTATATTCTCAAGAGATCCATATGGCAAATTGCTTACAAAAATGTCCCCAATTCTCCACCCCTTTGCTATAACTATACTCTTTCAAATGTGATGTGAATATGGGCTAGCCTTTTGACTTGTTGTAGCCAGTAAAATGCAAAGGAAGTAAAATGCAGCATGCTTTTCCATACTTCCACTGTCTCTCTTGAACCCTGACACCCCCATGAGAATAAATCCAATTTTGCCTACTGAGGAATGGGAGGCCACATTGAGCAGAGCCACGTCAGTCCAGTTGTCCACGTGATAGAGCCCAGCAAAGATCAACAGAGCTACCTACCTGGCCCTAAACTGATCAAAGACACAAGAGTGAGTCACTCTCAGGCCAGTCTTGGTCTCCAACCAGCAACCTTGCCAACTGGTAGACTCATGAGAAAAAGGGGTTGTTATTTTAAGTCACTCATTTTAGGGTGATTTATTCTGTAGTACTATTTAAATGACCATCAGTAGGCTCATCATATAGAAGGTCATTTTAGGAAGGCACAACTGAAGTCAAGCCATTACTAGAAAACTAACAGTGTGCATAGGAAGTAATGAGGCCCTCAGCTATATAGAAGGAGCAGTTAGGAGGGCATCCAACATTCAAGGGGCTGCGCTTCAATAATCATCTCCGGGGCGCCTGGGTGGCTCAGTTGGTTAAGCGACTGCTTTCAGCTCAGGTCATGATCCTGGAGTCCCTGGATCGAGTCCCGCATCGGGCTCCCTGCTCGGCAGGGAGCCTGCTTCTCCCTCTGACCCTCCCCCCTCTCATGTGCTCTCTCTCTCTCTCATTCTCTCTGTCTCAAATAAATAAATAAAATCTTTAAAAATAAATAAAATAAATAAAATAATCATCTCCGAAAATATACTGGGGACCAGAGCCTTAAAATTGAATAGAAAATTTTCCTGAAGACAATTCACAGAGATTATCTTACTCCTAGTTTCACTTTGTATTTTGAAATAGATCATTATAAATACTACAAACAATCGTATTTTAGAGAAGACATAGAAGCAATTTTAAAGTAAAATCACCAAGTAGACGCATTTCTCGCATAATCTGTAGGGAGCCTCTGTGATACAGAAAAAGGACACCCTCACTAGGTATGCGACTGGTTTGCTGGGTTTTCGTACAGTAAGGTTCGTAGTTAAAAGACGATACTATCCAACATGCATTTGAAAACCGGGAGGGTCCTAGGATTGGGCTCAAACATAGAAGGAACCAGGGCGCCTGGGTGGCTCAGTTGGTTAAGCGACTGCCTTCGGCTCAGGTCATGATCCTGGAGTCCCTGGATCGAGTCCCGCATCGGGCTCCCTGCTCGGCAGGGAGCCTGCTTCTCCCTCTGAACCTCCCCCCTCTCATGTGCTCTCTGTCTCTCTCATTCTCTCTGTCTCAGATAAATAAATAAAATCTTAAAAAAAAAAAACATAGAAGGAACCAGAAGAATTATTTCACCTGATAGGTTTTGTTGAACGGATTTGCTAGACAATACTCCTCAGTGAATGTAAGAACTTCTGCTGGCTACCTCATCTGATTTGGGCTCTAAATGTTAGTTCTTCCTTATATTTAACCTAAATGCATTTCCTGATAACTCTCATTCATGGATTACTGCTCTGCCCTCCAGAGCTTCAGCACAATGAATGTAACCCCTCTTCTCTGTACCATTTTTTTTTTCAAGTATCTGAAGGCAGCTAGTGCAGTCCTCCAGAGTCTGCTCCTTTTAAACAAACTCCCGCGCTTCTTTCCCTCCCACTTGACCAGTTTTAAGTCTTCTCAATATTCTAGTGGATTTCCCATAAGTAAATTCAAATTAAAAGAAAAATAAAAAATTCAAATTACAACAAAACGAAGGAAAATAACAATTTTCAATGCAGTGAGTAAAACTTAAGACAGCAGTCCAGTTCCTACTGAACTTGAGTAACTAAAATGCCATCTTTTTTCTAGATAGCTCCATCATAGCCTCCATCCTCTTGTTCTCCATCCTTTGTGCAACTTGTACTAGGGAACTAGATGCGCTGAGATAGTATGTGGCAGAGAGAGAGCGAGATCCCCACTATGAATGTACATATACACACACACACATACACACACACACACACATATATATACACATATATACACATATACATATATATAATTTCTTTCTCTAAAAATTAGACCACAAGTGCCAACTGTTGGACCCCTATTTTCAACCTCTCCTTGCTTCTAGGTAATCACAGACTTTCTTTCAGGATGGTCAAGTCACTGAATAAATGGTAACGAGTATAAAGGCTATAAAGGAGACTTATATAAAGTCTCCACAGTTCTCCATCCAGGCTAACACGGATTCATCAGTAGGTACTTTGGGTACAATTTGCCACTATTATGAAACCGCCTAATTGTGCTGCTGTTCTTCCCATCTGTGTCGACCTCGTACTCAGTGATGTTAAGCTAGCATTGATATGTACCTTGCCTGCTACACTTCTATGACTGACCACTCCTTGTCCAATATGAAAAAACATCAGAATGACAAGTCTTGATTTTGTTCTTCATCTATACTATAAAAGCCTAACTCTACTCACTGTTAAAACAATTGTGCAACTTTGGATAGAATCTTTATTTTCTAATCACCGAGACTTTTAAAGTTTCTGTTGTATCTTTTTTTGCTTATATTTTTTTCAAGTGGATTTTCATTATATTATTAATCATATGACCTCATAACTATCACCCTATCTCTTTACCTCGTTACTTGACCCAACTACACTGAGAAACTTCACTATTGTTAATGTAACCCTGGGTTCACTGATGTTATTTTCTTCAAAAATCATGCCGTTTGTAAATGGGATAGATTCAAACAGAAAGAGCTCATTGGGAGACCAGATTAATCAGCCACAATCCTTAAGTAAAATAAAAAAGCAAGGATGGGGGGCAGAGTGAAAAATGATCAGAATGACCTGACTAAGCTTTAATAAAATTGGAAATCAACTCAAATCAATAGATATTTACTAAATGGCCTACATTTCAAGGCTGTGAGCTAGGAACTGTAGAAATTATAAACTATAAATGCTGCCTTGTGAGAAAACACACAACCCTGTGAAGACCAAAAAAAACAAAAAACAAAATATTTAAATAACAGCACCAGAGAGTTATAAAAGAGATGTCACAGGCAGAACATGATTCATTGCCAGATGAATTATTCAGACAATAAATTTTACAAGAGGGGCGCCTGGGTGGCTCAGTCGGTTAAGCGGCTGCCTTCAGCTCAGGTCATGATCCCACAGTCCTGGGATCGAGCCCCGCATCGGGCTCCCTGCTCAGCAAGAAGCCTGCTTCTCCCTCTCCCACTCCCCCTGCTTGTGTTCCCCCTCTCGCTGTGTCTCTCTCTGTCAAATAAATAAATAAAAAATCTTAAAAAAAAAATAAATTTTCCAAGAGTTCAGAAGAGGGAGGGATCACTTCAGGCTGGCGTGGTCAGGTAGGTCCGTGAAGACAGATGCGAGCGAGGACTGAAGCTGGATAAATGGACAAACTTCAGACAGGGAGCAGGCAGAGGGGAGGGTGCTGTGGGAATTGGGCATAGCTTCAGTAAAAGTCTTCTCTGGAATGAATGGAGTGTTAGTCAAACTTTTTTGGAAAGGTTTTTAAAAACTGTCAGAAAGAAAGAGGAGTAGTCAGTAAGTTCTTGGAGGAGCTGGTGACATATTTTTGGAAAGAAGATTGAGGAAGCTATTTGGAGAGAGGTGATGATTTGTGAAAGGGCTTCGGATGGGAGGGGGTCAGGAACAGGAGCTGTAGCAAGGAGGTAGCCTTGTCAGCAGCACAGTGTGGGGGAGCAGAAAACAAGAAAATGGAAAGTAAAAGAAAGGCAGAAAAAGCATCTGGGCTGGCACTAAAAAATGGCCAAAGGTTCTTCTCTGCTTCATCCTCTATTTGCTCAATAAATATTAAATGGGAATTGCATAAATCCTTACTCATTTGGTTATTTATAGTTATAGACACGTGAGACTATCACTTCTGTGTGTCTGATATTATGGATTCCCCACCCGTGGAACCAGTTAGTGAAAAATCTGTGAGCCCAAGGCCAACAAGATTTCCTCTTCTCTAGACCTTGCAGGAGGCAGACGGAAGTCAGATAAGGAATTAAAATCAGTCACTGATAGTGGCAAGGCCAGAACAAAACATCAAACCTAAAGCAAAGAGCAAAGCCAAAGACAGGAGAGCTGGAGAAATCATTTAACAACAAAGCACTTAAGTGTTCCAAAGAAAAATTTGGAATAGGTACTGTGATCCACAGATGGCTTTCATGTTGCCACAATGCTGTAAAGAACCACGAATGGGAGGACAGCGTCCAGCATGGCCAAGTAATTTTCTGACATTTGAGCTCAGATGGTACTATACTCAACGACCGTATGCTCGCAGCTCACCTCTGTGATCTCTTGCAAACCTCTTGCTCTGGCCACGTAGCTTCACTCACTCTGTGTGAGGCTGTCCCCAGCATTCTCACCCCAGTGTTTACTCTGAGACCACCATGTTGCCTGTTCCTCATTTCCCATGTGCTGTGAATCCTTTCAGACCGAACCCAGCCTCCCTCCTGCTTTACCCTAGAGTGAACTCTGCTTTCTCAAAGCTCTTTGCACTGCTGGTGTCCACATCACAAATTTGGCACGTATCCTAGGTTACGCTTAGTAACCATTTAGCTGTATGTATGTTATTTAGATTTTAAACTTCTCACATGCATAGTTTTACCTCTTCACTTGTCTTTACATAGCACCTAACAAAATGTCTTTTTTCGTACATATATACATACTATGCAACACATGTAATTAGGCGTTATATATACACATAAACATGGGAACATGCATGCATACACACCTATTGCTTTTAATGTGTAATGTGTAATCTCTGTGAAATGTCCTGTATAGCAGAATGTGTTTTAAAGCAAATGTGTATAGTCAAGATTTTTTCCTTCCCTTAATTTCAGTTCAGTCATAAATAATTATTTATATAGTGAAGCAGGTAGTCCACAATTAAGTTTTCTTGAAATTACTTCCTTTACCAAGTATTTTCTGAAATGGCACTCCTGTTGGTCTTTCCCTAAGAAATCCCACAAACACAGTTTAGTTACTAGATTCCAGCTAAGAAAATAAGCAGGTTTTCAATCAAGATTCTTAGAAGAATGTCTCCCACTGATGAATAAATTACTGGAGAGGACAATAACAATTAAACTCCCCACAGTGGACAGAAGTTACTAGAAGAGTGATGTCAAATTGCTGGTAAAAGATTTTGTATGAAAAGCTTCACAAACACAAAGCAGAGATGATCTAAATGCTGTATTTTTAATAATGAGGTCTATATTATTTATTTTTCATAATATATGCAAATACACATTTTCCCAGTATGCTTATTACTCTAAACCAAGCAAAAACAAACATAAAAATGCAAACAAATGAAACCTTTTGTGTTAAAGTAGATGGGACTCAAGGAGGCATAGGAATGTCCTGACATATAGCAGGCTTGAGACTGTCTTATAATTTTGGATGTAGAATAGATGAAATACATTTGACCACAAGGACAGAGTACCTACCACCTATCTTTTGAATGAATATGTTTCTATATCTTCACAGCACTAAAGGAAGCTGATCATTTGAATTATAAAACTAATGTAATCATTATGTAAATGTTATATCTAATTATCTAAATTATAACCAAAGAGGTAAAATTAAAATCACTTTTTTTTTTCAATATTTGAGAAAAACTAAAGTAATGTAGTACATGGAGAAATCCTAAGTGTGATGAAAATACACATCAATGTCTACTATAGAAAACTTACTTTACAATAATAAGCTTATGATAAGGATAACATTTTAAAAATATTTAATAATTGCATTTTCAAGGATAAAAGATAATTTTTAATCATAAATTGGGCTACCTTTCATTATATATAGCATGTAAAAGGCGATTACTGCAACTGTTTAAAAATATAATTATATAGAGCTATTAAACCCAGACAAGGGAATGTAAATTCACAATCATAGATTTTCTGACAGAAGAATGAACTAGCCTGAAATCAATCTCAATCTTCCCTATTTGTAAAATTATGGTAAAATGTTTGCTTTTTCTTACATTTTTCTAAGAATCAAATGAAATAATTTAAGAAAGACTGCTTTTATACATGTAATATATTTATTTTTATCATTGACAATAGATTTCAGTTTGACGACATAATGACAGAGCAAAAGTGTCCCCCAACCCCTGTTCCTCTCTTTCTCTCTCTTTTCCCTGGAAATAATTTTTTTTTTTCTTTCAAGGATCACTATCTTGGGCCCAGAGGATAAGACAGGTATTACACAGGCCCGGCTTCAAGTATTAGGCAAGGCAGAGACGGCAAGTCCTTCATGAGAACTTAGGCTTTCCTTTCTGGAGTGGGGCACCGCCCTGTGAGAAACCTGCCTAGGTGTGAGCTATATTCCCCAGCCTGCCTGCATTCAGGGCAAGCACGAGGGTGAGGCAAAATTTAAGGATGCACTTATTCTCAGGGTCTTGTTAGCGCTGACCCTGCACTTACACAAACCTGAGAGTGAGTGCCACCTTAAATGTCATGCCCCGTGTGGCTCACCTGCCTCACATGTAATTAGTTCTCACCCACAGAATGTGAGAAGTCACATAAGTTACTTTTGACTGCAGTCTTTAAAAAGTAGGGGGTGTCTTTTCCACATCTATATAGTAAGGTATGCTTAACATTTAAGAAATTGGGAAGCTGTAAAATAGCTGTAACATTTTACATCCACACCAGTTCTGTAGTAAGTTCCAGTGTCTCCACATGGCTATCAACACTTGGTATGGTCTTTTTAATTTAATTTCGCCTTTCCAGGAGGTGTGCTGTGGTATCTCACTGTGGTTTTAATTTGCAGTTCCCTAATGACTAATGATATTTACACTCCTTTCATGTGATTTTTCAAGGCCACTAATTAGGACCTCAACAGTGACTTTTGCTGTTATTAGTTTGAAAATTTTACTTGCTACTTCTAGGGAGACTTTCTGTGTGTTTTCATTCTTTTTTGAATTCTTTATGTTTAGATTTGACTTCTCTATCCCTTCTGCTTTGCTAAGGGTGTCCTCTATCCTGAATATTCTCCTCTAACTACTGGACTCTTTCAGGTGTACTGGGATGTTATTTTGTCTGTTCATCAGGTTTCAGGTCCAGTTTCCAGAGCACTCTAAGCAGCAGTAGTCTGGTGAGAAGGGTACCCTGTGGGCTCTGTCCTTGTGGGCGGCAGGAACAGCAGTAGGCAAAATGCCACTCTCCCAGCAAAGCACCAAGAGGAGACCTTTTTTGCTCAAGTGTCTCCTGAAATTTTCCGAAATTCTCTGAGTCAGCTCACCTATTTAGTGCCTTCTCACATTCTTCAGCAAGGGAGAGCAGACACACTGTCCTATTCATACCATCTCTGATTCCACCATTTCTTTCATAACTAATACACTACACTGTTCACTTCTCTTTTTCTCTAGGTCATGATTTCAATGACTCCTCCCATGTTGTCAGTTAAAACTTAACCAGGTCTTTGTTTTATTTAGCAAATTGGCTATTTTTTTGCCTTGTTTTTGTTTTAGTTTTCATATGGCAGTTCTTTGAGTCATCCAATATATACTTTGTAAAAATTCTCAAACTGCATTTCTAAATTGTTTTACATTTGCTTCTCTTGGGTTGAGGAATAGAACATTTTCTCCTTGCAATTCTGTCAAGTTTGAAAACATTATTCTGGTTTCCAACGTTGCAGAAGAAAAGGCCACAGCTGGTAGGATTTTCTTTTCTTTTCTTTTCTTTTTTTTTTTAAGATTTTATTTATTTATTTGACAGAGAGAGAGAGAGAGAGAAAGAACACAAGCAGGGGGAGCAGGAGAGGAAGAGGGAGAAGCAGACTCCCCACTGAGCAGGGAGCCTAACTCGGGGCTCATTCCCAGGACCCTGGGATCATGACCTGAGCCTAAGGCAGACGCTTTACCAACTGGGTCACCCAGGCACCCTAGGATTCTATTTTTTATTGTAATATGTTCCTTTATTCTTACAACATTCTTAGAATTCAGAAAATATACAAGAATTATGACTGTTTATTCATTAGTCCCTTTAAATCAACTAATAAGAATTTTTATTCTGATAGGTTATCTCAAACATTTTCTCCT
>NC_058408.1:21539592-21579220 GCF_002201575.2 Neomonachus schauinslandi | reverse complement strand
CTAATAAGAATTTTTATTCTGATAGGTTATCTCAAACATTTTCTCCTGTAATTCTTTGATTAATGAACTCTTCCCAATCTTTTTCTTGCCTTACTAGTTTAATTTTCCATGGCATATCCTCCAGAATCTATCTTTACAATTAATAACAAAAGGTTTAAACATTCTTTATGTTTTTATTTTCATGTAGGAGCCAGGCAATATCCTGAAGTTAACTTCAGTTTGTTGCCATTTTTTAAACTGAATTTACAGGTTCAGTTAATTATTCTTCTTTGTTCATGATACTCTGTAGTCTCTGGCTGTGCTCAAAAGACCCTCTCTCACTGAATTTATTTTACTTTTTGTTCTAATTCCCCATGTTAATTCCTTTACCCCTTGCAGAACTAGTCTAAAGCCCTTTGTACTTTTCCTTTTTATTGTTCTGTGTCTTTATAAAGCACTATATTGTTTTATGTGTATTGTTTTTGTATATATTTAAGTTGCATAAATGATATGTGTCTCAGACCTTTCTTTTTTCCAAGAGCATTGTTTTTAAGATATATAATTGCTACTTTGTGTGCTTCTAGTTAACGGCTTCCAAAGTGTGCATCCACAACATTATATTTATCACCACCACCAGAGATAGACACCAGGGTTGCCTACAACTTCCTGCTTCTATGATGAAATTCCTCTCATGGATTACTTATATGGACCTGTATGAGAATCTCCCTTGACGATATACCCAGAGGCCTGAATGTTGGGTCACAGAGTATACATACACCTAATTTATTACACTCAGTTCTGGCAGGCAATTCTCCAGAATGACTTTTCTAGTCTATATCCCCAATAGGATACAAGAGGATTACTACAATCCAACATCTCTTCCAACATTTAGTGTTGTTCTGCTTTATAAGGTTTGCCAATCTTATAGATGGAAGGGAATAGGCCACTCTTGTTTTAATTTGCAGTTTTTTTAAATGAGTATGAATTTGAGCATCCTTTCACCACTGTTAGTAATTTGGTTTTCCACTCTGTGAACTGCCCCATTGTATCATTTGTTCATTTTCTATTGTTTCTTCTTTTTTTCTGGTTGATATAAAATGCCAAAAAATTACGTATGAAAAAAATAACTACATGAAATAAATGTACACCTAAAATGTATCTATATCCAAGATGAAAGATTTAAGACAGCATTGTACACCTCATGGCAACCCTCCTAAAGGAGAGGGAAAAAAGGACACGGTATTTAGGAGGAAAAAAACTTGATTTAAAAAGTGAAATTGCAAGTCAGAAAGAAATTCCAGTATTTAGGCATGTGAGTATTAGTTCCAATTTCTGTTTTCTGGATGAATGACCTCAGATCACCATAAAAATTATTTGCTAGAGGGAAAAAATCAAATTAAAAAAGGAAATTTGCATATGACACCTCAGGTTATAGCATGCAGTATTTTACTGGCTATTTGTACCTTTTAGGTTTAAATTTCCTTCTAACCAAAAATCCAAAACTGAATTTTATGTGGCATATTTGAACGTTAATACTATCCTCTCCAAAAATTTTAAAAAGGAAGCCTGCTGCTTCCCCGGCTTGTCCCCCCACCTTCTCTCTCTCTGACAAGTAAATAAAAAAAATCTTTGAAAAAAAAGAAATTACAAATCATCAGATACTAATGCAAAAAGATATATATGTACTTCCATGTTCACTGCACAATATTTACTATAGTCAAGACATGGTCATAACCCTAAATGTCCAGCAATGGATAAATAAAATGTGGTATATATACACAGTGAAATATTCATTCACTTATTAAAAAAGGACATCCTACCATTTTCAACAACACAGATGGAGCTTGAGGCTACTATGCTAAGTCAAATAAATCAGACAGAAAAAGACAAACCATGCTATAATTTGTATCTTTTTTTTCCTCTTTATGTCATGGTTCGTTTCTTCATGCTGCCTCAAGATCTTTGTCTTTCTTACAAATTTGAATATTATATGTCTAGGGTGTGTGTGTTGTTTGTTATTGTTTTTGTATGTATTCAGTTTGGTGTTTTCTGAGCTTCCTCGATTAGTTTTTGCGGCTATCAATAATCTTGGAAACTTACTGGCCATTACTTCTTCAAATATTTCTCCTGCCCAGTTTACTTTCTTTTCTTCCTGGAAATATATATGTATAAATATTAGGTTGTTTGATATTCTCCCAAAACTCTTGAATGCTCTCTTTTTTTTTTTTTCCACTTTGTACTTTGGTTTGGGCAATTTCTTCAGATTATTTTAAGTTCATTGATTCTGCCCTGTAACTGTTGCAAGTCTACAAATAAACTTTTTCAAGTCTTGTTTCCTCTCTCTTACTGTGTTTCTTTACCTATGTTACTTCTAGGTCTAGTTTGGTAAAATATCTCTAAACAGTCTTTTCTCTTGATTTTTCATATGCTTTACTTTCATAGTTGTTGAAAGCAAGACATTTTGTACAGGGAGGTAGAGACTAAGGCAATTAAAAAAAATAAAATTTGAAAATCTTTATGCATAAACTGTGACCTGAAGGATATATTTAACCTTGTTGAGCCTCATTTTATTAGTCTATAAAATGGACATAATATTAACTATACCAAATATTGTTTAAAGTTTTAAAAACCAGATACAGCAAAGCCACTAAAATGCTATCTAATATAAATTTGCAATAGATTTTACTGCCACTATTACTATTAGCTATTTTCATGATTACATGAAAGAGATTACTTGTCAGAGTATGGATATCACATGTATTACAAAATGAATATTCCCCGTAAAGCATGCGAACCTACTTTTAAGTTATTCGTAACCATACCTGTCCTTCTAAATTTTTCCCTAGAAAACAATTCCAGGTGTATTATCAAAGGCACATTGCATCAGGGGGAGAGAAACAGGCAAAGAAGACTTTATTCAAGATACTGCAATAAGGGAGAGACTGAACCCAACTCTCAAAATAAAAGGCAGGAATATTTTTGAGTGTTGAGTGAACTAGTAGAAAAGTAGTGGAGGATATTAGTGGGGAAGTTGATCAAGGTGAATAAGCCATGTGTGCTTGCTAGTTGGTGCTTATGACAGTTCCACTCCTACCTTTTCAGAGACACTGGGAGATGGGGCCCTATCTTCCCTGATGATTACATTTCAAAAGGATGGTTCTCAGGTCTCTGTGAAAGACATCCCTAGGTTGTAGTACTTCAGCAAAGGGGCAGGGAAAACATTTATAACTGAAAGTTTTCTAAAGTAAATACTCTAAGAAAAGGGCAGTCAGGGACCTATAGTTAGGAAGAAACCTGCCTAAAGTTCAGTCAAGCTGAGGGGAACATTAAGGCCATCTTTGTAAGTATTAAATCCAGGGATCTATCCCAAATACTCCATTATTCAAAATATTATGTTTTTGCTTAAGTTACATTTAGGGTCCTGAGATGGGAGCCATAATAATTCTCTTACTGTGTAACTAACCACCCCAAACTCAGTGCCTTAAAACAACTTATTCTTGCTCATGAGTTAATTGATTTAGATTGGATTGAAGCTGAGTATTCCTGAAAGTTGGGTCCAGGCTGAAGAGGCAGCAGCTACCTAGAAGGTCTTCCACATGTCACTGATGGAAGTACAAAGATTAGTTCATTGTGCTTCACAAATCAAGTTTCTGCTTATGCTAATGTCTCCCTAAATCCCCTTTAAACAAAACAAGCCACATGACTGACCTCAAAGTCAAGGATCCCAGAAGTATACTGTGACCACAGAAGGGGAAGTGAGGTGCATATTTGCTGTAACAGTAATCCAAAGTAGCAAAAGAAATTCCTTTTAAGTTTGTCCATTATATCTCTGCCAGATCCTTTCAGAATATATAGCCATGATGGTTTCCCATATTTCCATATTAATGGTTTGATCCATTTTTGTCATTTCTAAATATTATTAATCTCTCAGCATGTGACCAGGTACTGTTTTGGAAACCGAGCATATAATGGTAAGCAAAACCAGACATGGTCTATGCCCTTATAAAAAATACAGTTTACTGGATGCTACGGACTGAATGTTTGTGTCCCCCAAAATTCATATATTGAAAATCCCCAATGTGAGTATATTTGGAGATGGGGCCTTTGGGAGGTGATTAGGTCATGAGGGCAGAGACTTCATTAACAAGATCAGTGCCCTTAGGACCTCAGAGAGATCCTTTCTGCCATCTCCCATGTGAGGACACAGCAAAAAGACAGCTGTGGGTCCTCACCAGACACTGGAGCTTTGATCTTGGATTTCTCAGCCTCTAAAACCATGAGAAATAAATCTCTGTTGTTTATGAGCCACCTGGTCTATGATATTTCTATTATAGCAGCCCAAACAGACTAAGGCAGTGGGCAAAACACAAAAATAATATACAGAAATTCCTAAAATTTTGACCATGATCAATGCCATGACAGAGAAATCACTGGTGCCATGCGAGCTTATAATGCAAGAATTTAACCTAATCAGAGATATAAAGAATCTTTCCTAAGTGATAACTGAACTGAGACCTTAAGAAATTATAGGAGCACAGGGCGTGAATAGATCATTGCAAAAACATGGAGAAAAACATACAATGGCCAAGTATTTTACCTTATAGGAACCTAAAGAAATACAGTGAAACTGGAGAAGAAAAGCGAAAGCAGGATTCTGGTTTAGACAAGTGCTGCCTAATTAAAATACCATGACAGAGGAATAAGGAGCAAGATGGCGAGGGAGTAGGAGACCTAAATTTTGTCTGGTCCCAGGAATTCAGCTAGATAGGATTCAAACCATTCTGAACACCTACGAACTCAACAGGAGATCAAAGAAAAGAATAGCAGCAACTCTCTGAACAGAAAAGCGACCACTTTCTGGAAGGTAGGACGTGCAGAGAAGTGAATCTGAAGCGATATTCAGGAAGATAGACGGCAGGGGAGGGAGCCTCCATCAGCCGCTACCGGCAAGTGATAGAGAAGCAGAGCACAAAATCAGAACTTTTAGAAGTCAGCTCCGCTGAGGGACGTAGATCCACTGGCTAAGCGGGGGGTGGAACCCTCGCTGGGACAGTGTGGTCTCAGGACCCTCAGGGTCACAGAAGGACCGGGGATGCCTGAGTGCGGCAGAGCTCCCAGGTATTGGAGCAGGGAAACCGGCTGCAGAGACAGAGCGGAGGAGTGGGCTCTCAGCTCGGGGTTGCCATAAACCGTGGTCCACAGCACAGTCGGGCCACTGCTGTTCCAGCAAGGACCCAACAAGCAGCAGATCCAGGGAGACTCCCCTTCCTCCCGTGGGAGGAGAGGCGTGGGAGTGCACCACAGGGATCTGCTGGGTTTGGAGACTCCACATGGGGTTGTGTGCCAGAAATAGAAATGTTCAGTCACAGGCCGGGTGAGCACGGAGTGCGGCCAGAGACTGCAAGATGGGACTGATTGACTGCTTTTCTCTGGGGGCGCACTGAGGAGCAGGGCCTCAAGTTCTCGGCTCCTCCAGGGCAGAGATTGGGAGGCCACCATTTTCACTCTCGTCCTCCAAAGCTGTACCGAAAGATTGCAGGGAAAAAAAGCTCCCAAGAGCAAACCTGAGCTGATTACTTAGCCCCAACCGGCAAGGGCAGGGCAATTCCACTTCCAGCAAAGACATCTGAGAACCATGGCAACAGGCCCCTCCCCCAGAAGATCAACAAGAACAGCCAGCCAAGACCAAGTTTACCGATCAATGAGAATGGCAGAACTCCAGTGCTAGAGGAATACTGCACATAGAATTCATGGCTTTTTCCCCATGATTCTTTAGTCTTTCAAAGTTAATTTTTTTTAACTTTGTTTTTTTTTATTAATTTTTCTGTTTCCCTTTTTCAACCAACATCTTATCAATCCCTTTTTAAAAAAAATCTTTTGTATTTTTCATTTTTAGAGTGATACTCTATCTCTTCATAGCAGTTTACCTTATTTTTGGTACATATATATAAGTTGTTCTCTCTTTAAAATTTTGGGATAGTTTCTTCTAACAGAACAAAATATACCCTAAATCTCTAGTGTATGGCTTTGTTCTAGTCTCCTGCCTGATCACATTCTCTCTCTCTTTTTTTTAAATCCTCTTCTTTCTTTTTTCAAACAACTTCTCATCATATCCTTTTATAAAATCTTTTATAATTTTCATCTTTACAGTCATATTCCATCCCTTCATCATATTTGCCCTTATTTTTGTACATATATAAGTTTTTCTTTCTTTAAAATTTTGGAAGGCACTTTTTTCTAACAGACCAAAATACGCCCAAAACCTAGTGTGTGGCACTGATCTATGCACCAGCCTGATCATATTTGATCATATTTTGTTTTTTTGTTTGTTTGTTTTTATCCTTTCTTTTACTTTTTTTCTTTTTTCTTTCTTTTCCCTTTCTTTTCCCCTGGTTTCAAGTCTCTTCTGATTTGTTTAGTGTATATTTTCTGGGGAAGTGTTACCCTGTTAGCATTTTGTTCTCTCATTCATCTATTCTCCTCTGTACAAAATGACAAGATGGAAAAAATCACCTCAACAAAAAAAACAAGAGGCAGTACTGACTGCCAGGGACCTAATCAATAGGGACATTAGTAAGATGTCGGAACTAGAGTTCAGAATGACGATTTTAAAGATACTAGCTGGGCTTGAAAAAAGCATGCAAGATATTAAAGAAACCCTTTCTGGACAAATAAAAGAACTAAAATCTAACCAAGTTGAAATCAAAAAGGCTATTAATGAGGTGCAATCAATAGACATTGGGGAAGGTATGTGCTATGGTGAGCACTGTGAACTGTGCAAGACTGTTGAATCACAGATCTGTACCTCTGCAACAAATAATACAATATATGCTAAAAAAAAAGAAGAAGAAGAAGAAGATAGCAGGAAGGGAAGAATGAAGGGATGCTATTGGAGGGGGGAGAAGAACCATGAGACGATGGACTCTGAAAAACAAACTGAGGGTTCTAGAGGGGAGGGGGGTGGGAAGATGGGTTAGTCTGGTGATGGGTATTAAAGAGGGCACATTCTGCATGGAGCACTGGTGTTATACGCAAATAACGAATCATGGAACACTATATCAAAAACTAATGATGTACTGTATGGTGATTAACATAACATAATAAAAAAAATAGAGGCTCTAACTGCTAGGATAAATGAGGCAGAAGAGAGAATTAGTGTTATAAGAGACCAACTTATGGAAAATAAAGAAGCTGAGAAAAAGAGAGATAAACAACTACTGGATCACAAGGGCCGAATTTGAGAGATAAGTGATACCATAAGATGAAACAACATTAGAATAATTGGGATCCCAGAAGAAGAAGAAAGAGAGAAAGGGGCAGAAGGTATACTGGAGCAAATTATAGCAGAGAACTTCCCTAATTTGGGGAAGGAAACAGGCATTGAAATCCAGGAGGGACAGAGAACCCCTCTCAAAATCAATAAAAATAGGTCAACACCCTGACATCTAATAGTAAAACTTACGAGTCTCAGAGACAAAGAGAAAATCCTGAAAGCAGCTCAGGAGAAGAGATATGTAACCTACAATGGTAGAAACATTAGACTGGCAACAGACCTATTCACAGAGACCTGGCAGGCCAGAAAGGACTGGCATGATAGATTCAGAGCACTAAATGAGAAAAATATGCAGCCAAGAATACTATATCCAGCTAGCCTGTCACTGAAAATGGAAGGAGAGATAAAAAGCTTCCAGGACAAACAAAGACTAAAGGAATTTGCAAACACAAAACCAGCCCTACAAGAAATCTTGAAAGGGGTCCTCTAAGCAAAGAGAGAGCCTAACAGTAACACAGACCAAAAAGGAACACAGACAATATACAGTAACAGTCACCTTACAGACAATACAATGGCACTAAATTCATATCTTTCAAAAGTTACCCTGAATGTAAATGGGCTAAATGCCCCAATCAAAAGACACAAGGTATAAAATTGGATAAAAAAACAAGACCCAGGGCGCCGGGGTGGCTCGGTTGGTTGGGCGGCTGCCTTCGGCTCAGGTCATGATCCTGGAGTCCCTGGATCGAGTCCCGCATCGGGCTCCCTGCTCGGCGGGGAGGCTGTTTCTCCCTCTGACCCTCCCCCCTCTCATGTACTCTCTCTCTCTCTCATTCTCGCTCTCTCAAATAAATAAATCTTAAAAAAAAAAAAACAAGACCCACTAATATGCTGACTACAAGAGACTCATTTTAGACCCAAAGACAGCCCCAGATTGAAAGTGAGGGGGTGGAAAACCATTTCCCACGCTAACGGACACCAAAAGAAGGCTGGGGTGACAATCTTTATATCAAACAAATTAGATTGTAAACCAAAGACTATAATAAGAGATGAGGAAGGACACACATCCTACTTAAAGGGTCTATCCAACAAGAAGATCTAACAATTGTAAATATCTATGCCCCTAACATGGGAGCAGCCAATTATATAAGCCAATTAATAACAAAAGCAAAGAAACACATTGACAACAATCCAATAATAGTGGGGATTTTAACACCCCCCTCACTGAAATGGATAGATCATTTAAGCAAAAGATCAACAAGGAAGTAAAGACTTTAAATGACACACTGGACCAAATGGATTTCAGAGATATATTCAGAACATTCCATCCCAAAGCAACAGAATAGACATTCTTCTCTGGTGCCCATGGAACATTCTCCAGAATAGATCACATCCTGGGTCACAAATCAGGTCTCAACCGGTACCAAAAGACTGCAATATTTCCCTGCATATTATCAGACCACAATGCTTTGAAACTAGAACTCAATCACAAGAGGAAAGTCAGAAAGAACTCAAATACATGGAGGCTAAAGAGCATCCTACTAAAGAATGAATGGGTCAACCAGGAAATTAAAGAAGAATTTAAAAAATTCATGGAAACCAATGAAAATGAAAACACAACTATTCAAAATCTTTGGGATGCAGCAAAGGCAGTCCTAAGAGGTTAGGATATAGCAATACAAGCCTCTCTCAAGAAACAAGAAAGGTCTCAAATACACAACCTAATCCTACACCTAAAGGAGCTAGAGAAAAAACAGCAAATAAAGCCTAAACCCAGCAGGAGAAGAGAAATAATAAAGATCAGAGCAGAAATCAATGAAATAGTAACCAAAAGAACAGTAGAACAGGTCAAAGAAACTAGGAGCTGGTTCTTTGAAAGAATTAACAAGATTACTAAACCCCTGGCCAGACTTATAAAAAAGAAAAGAGAAATGACCCAAATCAACAAAATCATGAATGAAAGAGGAGAGATCACAACCAACACCAAAGAAATACAAACAATTATAAGAACACATTATGAGCAACTCTATGCCAGCAAATTAGATAACCTGGAAGAAATGGATGCATTCCTAGAGATGTATCAACTACCAAAACTGAACCAGGAAGAAATTGAAAACCTGAACATACCTATAACCACTAAGGAAATTGAAGCAGTCATCAAAAATCTCCCAACAAACAAAAGCCCAGGGCCAGACGGTTTCCCAGGGGAATTCTACCAAACATTTCAAGAAGAATTAATACCTATTCTTCTGAAACTGTTCCAAAATATAGAAATGGAAGGAAAACTTCCAAACTTGTTTTATGAGGCCACCATTACCTTGATCCCAAAACCAGACAAAGATCCCATCAAAAAGGAGAATTACAGACCAATATCCCTGATGAACATGGATGCAAAAATTCTCACCAAAATACTAGCCAATAGAATCCAACAGTACATTAAAAGGATTATTCACCACGACCAAGTGGGATTTATTCCTGGGCTGCAAGGTTGATTCAACATCCGCAAATCAATCAACGTGATACAATACATTAACAAAGAAAGAAAAAGAACCATATGATCCTCTCAATAGATGCAGAAAAAGCATTTGACAAAGTACAGCATCCTTTCTTGATCAAAACTCTTCAGAGTATAGGGATAGAGGGTACATACCTCTGTATCATAAAAGCCATCTATGAAAAACCCACAGCGAATATCATTCTCAATGGGGAAAAATGGAGAGCTTTCCCCCTAACGTCAGGAACACTGCAGGGATGTCCACTATCACCACTGCTATTCAACATAGTATTAGAAGTCCTAGCCACAGCAATCAGGCAACAAAAAGAAATAAAAGGCATCCAAATCAGCAAAGAAGTCAAACTCTCACTGTTTGCAGATGATATGATACTTTATGTGGAAAACCCCAAAGACTCCACCCCAAAACTGCTAGAACTCATACAGGAATTCAGTAAAGTGGGAGGATATAAAATCAATGCACAGAAATCAGTGGCATTCCTATACACCAAGAACAAGACAGAAGAAAGAGAAATTAAGGAGTCAATCCCATTTACAATTGCACCCAAAACCATAAGATACCTAGGAATAAATCTAACCAAAGAGGCAAAGAATCTGTACTCAGAAAACTATAGAATACTCATGAAAGAAATTGAGGAAGACACAAAGAAATGGAAAAATGTTCCATGCTCATGGATTGGAAGAACAAATATTGTGAAAAATATCAATGCTACCTAGAGCAATCTACAAATTTAATGCAATCCCTATCAAAGTACCATCCACTTTTTTCAAAGAAATGGAACAAATAATCCTAAAATTTGTATGGAACCAGAAAAGACCCTGAATAGCCAGAGGAATGTTGACAAAGAAAAGAAAAGCTGGTGGCATCACAATTCCGGACTTCCAGCTCTATTACAAAGCTGTCATCATCAAGACAGTATGGTACTGGCACAAAAACAGACACATAGATCAATGGAACAGAATAGAGAGCCCAGAAATGGACCCTCAACTCTATGGTCAACTAATCTTTGATAAAGCCAGAAAAGAATGTCCAATGGAAAAATGACAGTCTCTTCAACAAATGGTGTTGGGAAAATTGGACAGCCACATGCAGAAGAATGAAACTGGACCATTTCTTTATACCACACACAAAAATAGACTCAAAATGGTTAGAAGATCTAAATGTGAGACAGGAGTCCATCAACATCCTAAAGGAGAACACCGGCAGCAACCTCTCCGACCTCAGCTGCAGCAACTTCTTCCGAGAAACATCGCCAAAGGCAAGGGAAGCAAGGGCAAAAATGAACTATTGGGACTTCATCAAGATAAAAAGCTTTTGCACAGCAAAAGAAACAGTTAACAAAACCAAAAGACAACCAACAGAATGGGATAAGATATTTGCAAATGACATATCAGATAAAGGGCTAGTATCCAAAATCTATAAAGAACTTATCAAACTCAACACCCAAAGAAAAAATGATCCAATCAAGAAATAGGCAGAAGACATGAACAGACATTTTTCCAAAGAAGACATTCAAATGGCCAACAGTAACATGAAAAGTGCTCAACATCGCTCGGCATCAGGGAAATCCAAATCACAACCTCAATGAGATACCACCTCACACCAGTCAGAATGGCTGAAATTAACAAGTCAGGAAACAACAGATTTTGGCAGGGAGGCGGAGAAAGGGGAATTCTCCTATACTGTTGGTGGGAATGCAAGCTGGTGCAGCCACTCTGGGAAACAGTATGGAGGTTCCTCAAAAAGTTGAAAATAGAGCTACCATATGATCCAGCAATTGCACTACTGGGTATTTACTCCTAAGATACAAATGTAGTACGTGCACCCCGATGTTTATAGCAGCAATGTCCACAATAGCCAAACTATGGAACGAGCCAAGATGTCCATTGAAAGATGAATGGATAAAGAAGACGTGGCATATATATACAATGGAATATTATGCAGCCCTCAAAAGGAATGAAATCTTGCCATTTGCAACAATGTGGATGGAACTGGAGGGTGTTATACTGAGCAAAATAGGTCAATCAGAGTAAGACAGGTATCATATGACCTCACTGATATGAGGAATTCTTAATCTCAGGAAACAAAGTGAGGGTTGCTGCAGTGGTCGGGGGTGGGAAGGATGGGGTGACTTGGTGATAGACATTGGGGAGGGTGTGTGCTATGGTGAGCACTATGAATTGTGCAAGACTGTTGAATCACAGACCTGTACCTCTGAAACAAATAATACATTATATGTTAAAGAAAAAAAAAAGAAGATAGCAGGAAGGGAAAAATGAAGGGGGGGAAATCGGAGGGCGAGACAAACCATAAGAGACGATGGACTCTGAGAAACAAACTGAGGGTTCTAGAGGGGAGGGGGGTGGGGGATGGGTTAGCCAGGTGATGGGTATTAAAGAGGGCACGTACTGCATGGAGCACTGGGTGTTATACACAAACAATGAATCATGGAACACTACATCAAAAACTAATGATGTAATGTATGGTGATTAACATGACATAATAAAAAAAAATTTTTAAAAAAATACCATGACAGAAATTTTTATAGTTTTAAATTTTCTAATAGCTACATTAAAAAGGTAAAAAATAGGGGTGCCTGGGTGGCTCAGATGGTTAAGCATCTGCCTTCGGCTCAGGTCATGATCCCAGGGTCCTGGGATTGAGTCCCGCATTGGGCTCCTTGCTCAGTGGGAAGCCTGCGTCTCCCTCTCCCTCTGCCTGCCACTCCCCCACTTGTGCTCTCTCTCTGTCAAATAAAAAAAATAAAAAATCTTTAAAAAGGATTAATCAGTATAATAAATTTTACTAATATATTTAAACCAGTATTTCTTAAATACCATTTTAACATGTAATCAGTATAAAAAATATTGATGGTGGGCCCCTGGGTTGTTCAGTTGGTTAAGCGGCTGCCTTTGGCTCAGGTCATGATCCCAGGGTCCTGGGATCGAGCCCCACATCGGGTTCCCTGCTCAGTGGGGAGCCTGATTCTCCTTCTCCCTCTGCCTGCCTCTCTGCCTACTTGTGCTCTCTCTCTCTGTCAAATAAATAAATATTTAAATAAAATATTGATGGTATATTTAATAATGCTTTATTTCTTCATCCAAAGTCTTGAAAATTCAGTGTGTATTTTACATTAACAGTGTATTTCAATTTAGACTTGCTCTATTTCAAACAAATATGGCTAGTGGCCACCATATCAGACAGTGCAAGTCTAGACCTTGAAGTAACTTCCAGGCAATTTTAAGGATAGTGACCTATGTCCTGGTAACATTGGCATGACATTGAATATTTTTTTTTTAAGATTTTTTTTTTTTTAGAGAGCGAGCGAGAGAGAAACAGCATGAGAGGAGAGAGGGTCAGAGGGAGAAGCAGGCTCCCCGCTGAGCCGGGAGCCCGATGTGGGACTCGATCCCAGGACCCTGGGATCATGACCCGAGCCGAAGGCAGACGCCTAACCATCTGAGCCACCCAGGCGCCCGGCATGACATTGAATATTTTAAGCATAGTATATTTGGAATAAGGGGATGGTAGTAACATGATTAGAGTTTTGAACAGATCACTAGCTATGGTGTGGACGGAGAGAAGTCAACAGATTTGAGAGATACATAGGTCGTAAACCTGAGCTATGAGGGATTAAACATTAGGATTCAGCACAGATAATCCTTAATTTCCTAAACTGTTTAGCAGAAATAAATGAATACGGTCATAGGAAGAAGATGGAAATAAGTTCAATTTCAGACATGCTGTGTCTTGATTACTTTTAAAACTTTTAAAAAGAGAAATAAACTTAGTGACTAGCTATACCAGTTTGGGACTTAAAGGAGAACAGTAGGCTAGAGAAATAATTTTATAAGCCATTTCTCAATAACGGGCAAAGCCATGAGCATTCATAAAATAGCCCAGTGAAAAAAATATAGAGTAAGAAGAAATGACAAGTTGACTTTAAAGAGAGTTTAAGTGTTTTATATTGTTTTCTTGTCTTCAACTGCTTAACTAGAAGCATTCTCTTGAATTAGCATTCTCATTAAATCTCCTAGGGTGGAAGCACATAATTCTGAGATGGAGGAAAGAATGAAAGACTCTGAAATGCCATTCTGTTCTCTTCCTTAATAGGGAAATACAGAACGCTTAGCATATGGCTGCACCCTCAACTTCTTTCAAGAGTGATTGCTTATAACTTGTCTCAAAATGTTCCCAAACAAATACAGAATAAATCACTTAGCTAAGTGCTTTTTGCAGGCCAGGTTAGGAAGAGCGGGAAATACAAAAGAATTCAAAATAATGGAATTAAGAGGGAAAATGATAGTTTTTATGAGCATTATTAATATTAAAGTGTGAATGGGGATATTTATGGTTTTGTTTTTTGGCAAAGTACAAGTGAATGAAACTTAGGCTGCTTCATTTCCATAAATTTCATCCAGTGTGATTCATTTCTTCTTTTAAAATTATAAACTCCAATATGCCTTCAAAATGTGTCTAAATCTAAATGAGATCATAAGGGACAAGACTAATATCCAGACTCCCTATGTTCCCTTCCTGGAGGTACACCATAAAAGACTTCATCTTGCTGGAAGGATGATTTGGGGAAATACAGGCTGTGAGACTATGCCCTCCAAGCTCAGTTTTGGCATCTTCCCCAACCACCATTGTGGACCTCTACTTTTTTGTATATGATTGTTTTCTATTATCATTCAGATTGCTTCAGATAAAAAAGTCCATGCCCTTTTAAGTGTGAGTTAAGATCACTCCAATAGCACGTAGCATTTGCTTCTAGTCACAAAGTCAAGCAAGGAAGGCAGCCTCCTTGTCCTGACTCCAGCCGCTCTGTAGCTGCTTAATGGCACATGGGGAAATTCTACATCTCATGTCCAACACATGCTGTCACAGGAAAGCAGGAAAACCTTCTCAGTCATATCTACCTAGACAACAGTCAAGTTAATAAAGGACACATATCCCCAGTATTCTATGTAGAGAGCAGTCATAATCCCTTTCTTTCAGATTTCCCTTCAAGTTACTAAAGGTCCTCACTTCCGACCCCCCACTCAAAGTGCTTTGGCTTAGAGATGTATCATATGCATCTCTTTGCCTGCTTTGTCTCAAAATTGCTACTTTATCCCTTCCCTGAATCCACCTGGCTAGAGGGCAATGAGCTCTCCACATATTATTTCTCCCTCAAGAATTTCTATCATATCATATTTTCCTTTTTCCTAGGTCATGTTCAACCTTAAGTGTGGTAAAGTCATCCTTTCCAAACTGAAAGAAACAATAATTACTCTATTTGATCTTCTTTTTAATGAATCAAAGGAAGAAGTCCTTTCTCTCCCCTAAGACTATGTAGGTGTATTTCAAGAGCATCTTCACAAAAATAATAATAGGTCAACAACCCCTTTGTTCTTCAGGTTAATAAAGTAAGATGATATATATTGTGTGTGTGTGTGTTATATAAATACACACATATACATCATATATCATAATGAAATATGTATTACAATTATATATATGTACTTATATATTCCCATTTATTCTCACACATACACACATATATATACACACACACTCATTTAATACTAACTACCTTTGGAATTACTATTGCAATTTTACACATAAGAAGCACAGGAAAACACAGGGAGTTTGAAAGTCTTGCCCAAGTTCCCCACATTGACATGAAACTGGAATTCTGAAATTCAAAACCAAATCTACTAGTTTCAAAGTTGACTCTTTCTGTTCTAAAATGCAGACTTTTCCAAAGAAAATGCACAATTTATAAAATGACTCTTCCTCCCAACACCATGTGGAAGAGTACTTTTAAGACACCCTAGCTAGAGGGCGCCTGGGTGGCTCAGTTGGTTGGGCGACTGCCTTCGGCTCAGGTCATGATCCTGGAGTCCCGGGATCGAGTCCCGCGTCGGGCTCCCTGCTCGGCGGGGAGTCTGCTTCTCCCTCTGACCCTCCCCCCTCTCATGTGCTCACTCTCATTCTCTCTCAAATAAATAAATAAAAATCTTTAAAAAAAAAAAAAAAAAAAAAAAAAAAAAAAAAAAAAAAAAAAAAAAAGACACCCTAGCTAGAAATGAGATTTGACCCAAGTTACAGAGAACTGGTTATGGTTAAACTTTGCAGACTCTTGTGGAGACTTCAGTGGGTTGATAGTTCTGAAATGGGTCGCAGGTCTTACACTCAGAGAGGCCTGGGAAGCCTTATGACCCGGCATGCATAACCAGGCAGCGTGCTTAGAATTCTACTTATACCACCTCCCAGTTGCACCTTTCTCCCCCTAAAGCCAGGGTTTTTCAAATTGATATATTTCTCAAACAACGTTCAGATTTTGTCATATATGTATTTGCATATATTAGTATTCAATTACTACTTTTAGTTAAATAGCATTTTTGTATTTGAACCAATTAAGACAAATATTACAACCACAAAGGGAAAACAGGTAGCATTTACAATAAATAGAAGATCTCCATAAATACACAGAAAAGAAAAAGTTATTACATCAAAAAAAGCATAAATTAAAAATAAAAATGAAACTAAAGTAATAAAGCAATTTCTGTAAAAACTATTTTTTCAATGAGAAGAATGCAGCTGTTTATAATCAGCCATACATTTATATTTGTTTGGACTTCCTTAGTTTTATTAAAGGTAGTCCTTAGTTTTATTAAAGTGGATAGTCCTGTATTACCGAGAATATATTACTTTAAAATTTTGATCCTAACCAGAAATCTAACATAGAGAAATTGCTGGAATTGAGCCACAAATCTGATTCTTCAGTAATCTTTTCCTGCACTTAAAACATACCCACTTAACAAACCCAGGAAGCCTTTATAACTGCATGGGAGCCTGTTGGGTGACTGAGTTCATGGCTAAAGTGAGGCTCTTTCTACTCTAAATGGGCATACCTCTCACTGCCTACACCACACAAAGACAACACAAGAGGCCACCTGAGCAGGGCCTCTATTTGTTGGCCTCGCCCCAATACTACACGCTGGAGTAGGTCTACAGGATACATTCTTAGCTAGACAAGAGACGCAGCACTAATTTGGGCCAGAAAACGGTATATGTAAATTAAAAAGCCCCGCTCCCTTATTGTGATAATCATTTCACAATACCTATGTACATCAAATCATCACATTGTATACTTTAAACTTATACAATGTTATATGTCAATTATATTGCAAAGCTGGAAAAAAAAAAACAGTATACTGGATATTTAATAAAATAGAATGAAAATGTTTGTTATAGGACCCAAAATTATTTTGTCTATTAACTGTGCTATGTTTATTCCAACTAAAACCTATGAATGAGACTGTATACTTATAAATAATTGTTTCCTTTTGGAGACGAAAGTTCCTGTGTGGAGAGGTTTGTATGTAGGGCATTTGTGTACGTGGACCTGTGTGTGTGTTTAATTAAACAGGTCCCACTTGAACTGGGAAGAATATCAACTCTCTACTTCACAGTGGTGGCATCACAGGTGTTGAAGGGAACCGAACTTAGTTATACTTATTTATTTGAGAGAAAAGGGGAGAGAGACAGAGAGAGAGAGAGCATGACAGCAGGGGGAGGGTCAGAGGGAGAGAGAATCCACAAGCAAACTCCCTGCTGAGTGCAGAGTCCCATTAGGGGCTTGATCCCAGGACCCTGAATCATGACTTGAGCTGAAATCAAGAGTCAAGAGTCAGACACTTAACCTGACTGAGCCACCCAGGAGCCCAACGAACTGAACTTAGCATAACAAAGCCCATCCTGGAATGTTCTTTGGGTCATGGAGTGCTACACCTCACGGGGGGGATTGTTCTGCTGTGGCCAGTCTTCCCTCGCACAGTCTCCCAAGTCTTTTTTCCCCACTCTCCACCCCATTACCATGGAGTAAGATGAACTGAGCCATCTGGCCTTCAAGTACTTAATACTGGTGGCTGGGAAGAAGTAGTAAGATGGATCATAGCCCAAAGCCCAAAGCTGGGGACAGGGTTTTTCTCCTGGATCAAAGTGAAGATAAAAACTTGAGGAAAAATGAGCCTTAACTAGTAGATGCCTGTGAAGGATACAATCTATGAATGGTTACCAAGTTTCCACTTAAACTACTCACATGTAATATACACTCTAAAGAAATCCTCCCTTTTGAGTGGTATTTTTTAATTGTCCCCAAGTTTTTGGCAAAACTGAATACACCTGAGATATTATAAAGAATTAAGTATATCAAAACAAATGTGGCCTGGCCCACATTCAGTCACCTGTCGATGTCTTCATGGAGGAACAAACATTACAGTCCAGGAGTCCCACACAAGTCAAGATGAGGAAAAGTGGGATGGGTGGAAAAGGGCTTGTGATATTAAACTGTTGTCATCCAGTACTCCAATGCTGCCCATGCTTGCCATCCATAAAGGATGAAAGGACCCAGAAGAAGAGGAGAGTTGCTGGAATAAAAAGAGGGATTCCATGATAGCACTTATAATCTACCTTCTAAATTTAGAGAGCTATATAGCTGCTTTGGTGATCATCTTTTCTGATCTCTGTTCTCTTCCAGGTCATATGTCAACTATTACATAGTAATATGTAGTAGTAACTATTATTCCCTGTGTCTAAGTTAAAAATTCTTTTTTTTTTAAAGATTTTATTTATTTTTTTGAGAGAGAGAAAACACATGTGAGCAGGGGGAGAGGCAGTGGGGGAGTGAGAGGGAAAGAATCCCAAGAAGACTCTGCACAGAGTGTGGAGTCCAACAGAGGGCTAGATCCCACAACCCTGAGATCGCCACCTGAGCCAAAACAAAGAGTCAGACACCACTAATGGACAGAGCCACCCAGGCACCCCTAAGCTGATAAATTCTACTTGGTCTTTACATCTCTGTAAACAAGGAACAAATCTGTGTGGACTGCAACAAAATATACTTGAGGCTAACTTCTATGAGGAAGTCCATAATTTAGAAAAGAAATCCCTCAAATGTATTCAAAATTATCAGACATTTTGATTGACTGAATTCTTAGAAGTCAGAAAGATTCAAAATTGTGCATTATCGGAAAAGAGTGGAAGTGAACTGTTGATGGATTTTTTTTTTAAGATTTTATTTATTTATTTGACAGAGAGAGAGAGAGAGACAGAGAGGGAACACAAGCAGGGGGAGAGGGAGAAGCAGGCTCCCCACTGAGCAAGGAGCCCGATGCAGGGCTCGATCCCAGGACCCTGGGATCATGACCTGAGCTGAAGGCAGACGCTGAATGACAGCCACCCAGGTGCCCCTGTTGATGGATTTTTTAATAAACTTTTGATTCAGTATTTAGAATACATTTATTTTTATCAGACTTTACTAAGAAAGTAACCCAGTATATCATTTTAATGGATTTGTGACTATAATTATAAATACATGCTTTTTACTAACTATAAATTTAATATATATGATGCAATATGAATGTAATATGGAAATTCAATTTTCAGTATAATTTTATTTGGTTAATACAGTAACGGCTAAATTGCTGAGATATCAACAGAACAAAGTGTTCCACTAGGCATTTTATTTTTCTTAGCTTTCAGTTGTTGGAATTTAAATGAGTAGCTAGTGAACTGTGAATAAATTTTTAAACTTTTCATTTAGAATTTAAAAAACTGAATTTACCTGAGTAAAATAACAGAGATTCGGTATAATACAAAGACCTTTATAGTCTCCCTCCTTTGTTATCAGTATATAAAAATATGCATCAGGATATCTATACAGACAAAAACAAGCCATGTTTCTCCTTGTGACCTACTTCTCCCACCCACAACCACAGGATTGTCTGACCTAATTGTCAACCTAATCTGCTCAGCTTACCTTTCTTCCACCAACAAGACTTTTGTGTTGTGAGGCATCGAAAAGATCTACTCTATGAGACCAAAAAAGCAAGACCAAAGCAACTTAGAAACTGAATTTGGAAAGAAAGCAAGGCCCCCTGAGGAGAGAGAACATATATCAAGTTTTTTTTGTTATTTTTTGGTTTTTTTGTTTGTTTGTTTTTTGTTTTTTTCTACTTCTGGCATGGTCAGGGAGAAAGAAGCAGCCACCAGCGTATCAGAGAAAGAAAAACGATTAATTGTTAACAAATACATAAAGGCTAAATTTAAGCTGGAGTGAGAGTTTGGAATTCTCAGGAGCCTGGACATGAGAGGTGTCCATGGTCATTTGCCAGCTCTTTACAAGAGCTTCACTAATGCTCATGAGAAATACAGGGAGCAGAATAGAAGACCTAAGAGTGACTGACTCCGTCCTTTATGATACAAAACCACAAAATTCCCAACATTCCACTGTTCCTTCTTGCATACCAAGCAATAACAGTAAGCTACTGGGGGAAAGGCAGGGACACTCATGTGCCATGGTCCCAGAGAATAATCTACTGCCTCTTATGGAGGAGTAGAATCAAAAGCTTCCTGATGGTGGGTGGGGCAGGCAGCAGATCCAGGCAAAGGACCATTGCTGCTGGGCAGAGAGTAAAAATGAAAGTTGTCTGCCATAGGGAAAAAAATATATATATTTACAAACACATCTGAGCAAAAGGATCTTGCTAAGAATATAAAAAGCCCTGCAATTCAATAATAATAAGACCATCAACCTAATTAATATTAGTGGTTAAAAATATTTGAACAGATACTTCATCAAAGAAGATAAATTAGTGACAAATTGGCACAGGAAGAGACGCTCATCATCATTAGCCTTTAAAAAAATGCAGTAACATACACTACATGCCACCTAGAATATTTTTTTTAAGAAATTAACAATATCAATACAAGAGCAAAGGAGATTCCATATTTTGCTGGTAGAAATTTTAAATGGCACAAACATTTGGAAAAGTTTTACAATTTCTTATAAAAGTAAACACTTATCATAGAATGTGCAATTCCTTCCCAACATATTTATCTAAAAAATGAAAACTTATATCCACACAGAAAGACCTGTATAGCAATAAACATTAAACCTGTATAAAGAATACACATAGTTATTTGTAATTGCCCTAAACTGGAAATAATATATATGTCTATCAACTGATCGACATATAAACACATTGTAGTATATCTATACCATAATACCTATTCAGAAATAAAAAGGAACTACTGAATATATTCAAATATGCTGATGAATCTCATCTCAAATGCATTATGCTAAATTGAAAAAGAAACAAAGCAATACCTACTTTATCATTCCATTTACAAGACAACGTGGGAAAGGCAAAACTCACAGGGACACAAATCAGATCAGTAGGGGCTAGGAATACAGGAGTGCTTTGACTAAAAAAGGGACATAAGAGAACATTTTATAGTGGATGAGACACTCTATATTTGATTATATGGTTACATTACTCTACATGTTCATCAGATTTCATTGAACTCTACAGTTAAAAGGGTAAAAATTTTGTTTTATGTAAATTATATCTCAAGCTTGAAATAAAAAATTAGAAAAGAAAAAGTATATGGGGCCAGAACAGAGAATATCTGTCAGGCATCATGAACAGCACATACAAAAATGCAAAAGTGCGAAAGCAAAGCACATTATGATGCTTCAGCTTATCCAGTGTGGCTGGAAAATACAGTATGAAGGGGAGAAGAGTGAGGGAACTTGAAAATGTGAGCAGAATGCAAGTAATGGTGGCCCTCATATGCCACATTAAGAAACTTGGGGACTCCTGTGTTTGACAATGGAGTCATAAGCAAAGAAAAAAATATTAAATAATCTAAATTTTAGAACAGTTACTTAGACTGAAGCATGGGAATAAATTTAGGAAAACAATACTAAGTCATGAGGACAAGTGTAATTAAGTGTTTGATTTCGTTTTTGATGTTTGACTGCTGACAACTTGCAAGTCTCACCTTTCTCTCTTCCTCTTCTCACACACCTCTGGGGAGGCTGGTTAGAAAGTCCACATCTACTCCCTTGGTGCCACCAGAGGCATAAACCATACAAGCAAGCCTGCACTCCTGCATGGAACCCTTGCCCCAGCCCTACCTCCTAAGGACAATAAAATCAGGTCTCCTTTCCCTGCTCTCTGAAGCCAATTTTGTACCTACTTGAGAACCTGCCCTGCTCTCTTTAGAAAGCCTCATTATGTGAGTTACCACCTTTTCATACCTTTTTGACATGTGTGGGAGTTCAGTCTCTACATTCTAACCAAAGTTTGAGTTGGGGTTTGATTCTACCCTTCACAAGGTGACCAAAAACTAGCTAAGAGATTGCTGCTGCATTCCAAGCAACTATGATGAAAGAGGATAGGCTAATTAGAGGACAGAGTTCAGAGATGCTAAAGAAGCAAAATAGAGAAAACTTCATGAGATAGGATAGAAAGAAACTTCCAAGAATGTCTTGGGCTGAGAACACCAAGTAGAATACAATTCTGTTTTCAGATATAATAACAAAGGAGGAGGAGCATGACAGTATTTAAGTAAGTTTTGGACATTTTGAGTTTAAGGGGCCTGTGGGATAGCTATGGGGAAATATATAGGAGGTAACTGTATGTTAAGGTCTGTAAATAGTAAGTCTGAATGCTGTAGTAGTTGGCCCACCTCTCAAATCCCATCTCCAGCCATTCCACTCTTAAGTCCACCCAACGCCTTGGCTTGTTTCAGACCCTTATGGCCCTTTCCCACATGATGCCCTGGGAATGCTCATCCTTATTTTCTAGTTTCTCATCTTCCACATCTCAGCTTAAATACCATCTCCCAGGGAAACTTTCTCTTATAACCTCTGTTTTTCTCTCTCATCATCCTTTTCATTTCCTTTAAAATGTTTATCATAATTTCTAGTTGTTTTGTTTTACTTAAGCATCGTAAGTTTCAGAATCATTGTCTAGTTTGGTTACTGTGGTATCTGCAGTATGGACAGAATGCCTATAATTAACTGGTAGGCTTCTGATAAATATTTGTTGATTGGATTAATACTAATCTTTGACACAGAGCCTAGCTGATACATGGAATGTAATAAATATTTTTTGATCAGAATTTTTTGTATTATGAGATAAGATGAGGACTAATTTGCTTCATTTTGATATTCAAAAGGTTTTATACATCATGGTTATATATAGAAACCCAACTATTTGATCATCCTTTAATTAATAGTAAGTCCTTGTCTCATGGATATTTGCATGAATCCTTAAAGAAATCAGTGTCAAGTCTCTTTAAAATTTAAGTTCAAATCCTTGGGCTATAACTCTCAGCCCAGGGCTATATATAAACTTCTTGAAATCAGCCACTTGCAACATTCTGAAACAAAAACCGACTGGGGAAGAATAATTCACACTTCTAACCTAACAACAAGATGAATCTGCTCTCCTAAAAGCAATCACAGTTTTGTCATAAAATGGTCATTTTTGAGGGTGGCTTTATTTTTTCATGTCTAATATTTCAAAATATATTGCTTTTCAAATAACAAAAACGCACTAATTATTTTGTGATGCTTTATAACATTTTATGCTACTTTCTTCCAGATACAAATCTAATTAGTACATATTCCTGAGGTCTAAAGTAAGAAACTTTATTAAACACTTTCAAACTTGGGGGGACGGAGTAAGATGGCAGAGGAGTAGGAGACCTAGATTTCGTCTCCTCTCAGGAATTCAGCTGGATAGGGATCAAACCATTTTGAACACCTACAAACTCAACAGGAGATCGAAGAAAAGAATAGCAACAACTCTCTCATCAGAAAAGCGACCACTTTCTGGAAGGTAGGACGTGCAGAGAAGTGAATCCGAGGCGATATTCGGGAGGATAGACGGCGGGGGAGGGGCCTCCGTCGGCCGCTTCTGGCAAGTGATAGAGCCGCGGAGCACAAAATCGGAACTTTTAAAAGTCTGCTCCACTGAGGGACGTCACTCTGGTGGCTAAGCGGGGGGTGGAACCCTCCGGGACAGTGTGGTCTCAGGACCCTGGGGGTCACAGAAAGACCGGGGGTGCCTGAGTGTGGCAGAGCTCCCAGGTAATGGAGCAGGGAAGCCGGCTGCAGAGGCGGAGCCCAGGCGTGGGCTCTCAGCTCCGGGTTGCCATAAACTGTGATCCCCGGCACAGTTGGGCCACTGCTCCTCCAGCAGGGACCCAACAAGCGGCAGATCCGGGGAGACTCACCTTCCTTCCCTGGGAGGAGCCGCACAGGAGTGCACCGCAGGGATCTGCTGGGTTTGGAGACTCCACACGGGGTCGGGTGCCAGAGATAGAAACGCGCGGTCATAGGCCAGGTGAGCACGGAGTGCGGCTGGAGACCGGGGAGATGGGAGTGACTGATGGCTTTTCTCTGGGGGCTCACTGAGGAACAGGGCCCCGAGTTCTCGGCTCCTCTGGGGCAGAGATTGGGAGGCCGCCATTTTCACTCTCCGCCTCCAAAGCTGTACGGAAAGCTCGCAGGGAACAAAAGCTCCGGAGAGCAAACCCGAGCAGATTACTTAGCCGGGAGGGGGCAAGGGCGGGGCAATTCCGCCTCCGGCAAAGACATTTGGAAACCACGGCAACAGGCCCCTCCCCAGAAGATCAGCGAGAACAGCCAGCCAAGACCAAGTTTACCGATCAATGAGAACGGCAGAACTCCAGTGCTAGGGGACTACTGCACATAGAATTCATGGCTTTTTTACCATGATTCTTTAGCCTTTCAAAGTTAATTTTTTTAACTGGTTTTTTTTTTGAATTTTTCTTTTTCCCTTTTTCAACCAACATCTTATCAATCCCTTTTTTTAAAAAAACATTTTTATTTTTCATTTTTAGAGTCATATTCTATCCCTTCATAGTAGTTACCCGTATTTTTGGCATATATATATAAGTTGTTCTCTCTTTAAAATTTTGGGACAGTTTCTTCTAACACATTAAAATATACCCTAAATCTCTAGTATATGTTTTTTTCTACTCCCCTGCCTGATCACATTCTCTCCCTTTTTTTTCTTTTTTCTTTTTTTAAATCCTCTTCTTTCATTTTTCAAACAACTTCTTATCAATTCCTTTTATAAATTTTTTTATAATTTCCATCTTTACAGTCATATTCCATCCCTTCATCATATCAACCCTTATTTTTGTACATATATAAGTTTTCCTTTCTTTAAAATTTTGGGAGGCACTTTCTTCTAACAGACCAAAATACACCCCAAATCTAGTGTGTGGCACTGATCTATATACCAGCCTGATCATATTTGATCACATTCTGGTTTTTTTTGTTGTTGTTGTTTTGTTTTGTATGTTTTTGTTTTTATCTTTATCTTTTTCTTTTTTTTCTTTTTCTTTTTTCTCTCTTTCCATTTCTTTTTCCACTGCTTCAGGTCTTTTCTGATTTGTTTAGAGTATATTTTCTGGGGACGTGGTTACTCTGCTAGCATTTTGTTCTCTCATTAATCTATTCTCCTCTGCACAAAATGACAAGATGGAAAAAATCACCTCAACAAAAAGAACAAGAGGTAGTACCGACTGCCAGGGACCTACTCAATATGGACATTAGTACGATGTCAGATATAGAGTTCAGAATCATCACTTTAAGATACTTGATAGTACAAGATACTTTCAAGCTGGGCTTGAAAAAAATACGGAAGTTATTAGAGAAACCCTTTCTGGAGAACTAAAGGAGCTAAAATCTAACCAAGTAGAAATCAAAAAGGCTATTAATGAGGTGCAATCAAAAATGGGGATGCTAACTGCTAGGATAAATGAGGCAGAAGAGAGAATCAGTAATATAGAAGACCAAATGATGGAAAATAAAGAAGCTGAGAAAAAGAGATAAACACTACTGGATCACGAGGGCAGAATTCGAGAGATAAGCGATACCATAAGACGAAACAACATTAGAATAATTGGGATCCCAGAAGAAGAAGAAAGAGATAGGGGGGCAGAAGGTATAATGAAGCAAATTATAGCAGAGAACTTCCCTAATTTGGGGAAGGAAACAGGCATCAAAATCCAGGAAGCACAGAAAACCCCTCTCAAAATCAATAAAAATAGGTCAACACCCCGACATCTAATAGTAAAACTTACGAGTCTCATAGACAAAGAGAAAATCCTGAGAGCAGCTCGGGAGAAGAGATATGTAACCTACAAGGGTAGAAACATTAGACTGGCAACAGACCTATCCACGGAGACCTGGCAGGACAGAAAGGACTGGCAGGATATATTCAGAGGACTAAATGAGAAAAATATGCAGCCAATACTATATCCAGCTAGGCTGTCACTGAAAATTGAAGGAGAGATAAAAAGCTTCCAGGACAAACAAAAATGAAAGGAATTTGCAAACACAAAACCAGCCCTACAAGAAATCTTGAAAGGGGTCCTCTAAGCAAAGAGAGACCCTAAAAGCAACATAGACCAGAAAGGAACACAGACAATATACGGTAACAGTCAACCTTATAGGCAATACAATGGCACTAAATTCCTATCTTTCAATAGTTACCCTGAATGTAAATGGGCTCAATGCCCCAATCAAAAGATACAGGCTATCAGACTGGATTAAAAAACAAGACCCATCAATATGCTGTCTGCCAGAGACTCGTTTTAGAAACAAAGACACCCCCAGATTGAAAGTGAGAGGGTGGAAAACCATTTACCATGCTAATGGACACCAAAAGAAAGCTGGGGTGGCAATCCTTATATCAGACTAATTAGATTTTAAACCAAAGACTGTAATAAAAGATGAGGAAAGACATTATATCCTACTTAAAGGGTCTATCCAACAAGAAGATCTAACAATTGTAAATATCTATGCCCCTAACATGGGAGCAGCCAATTATATAAGCCAATTAATAACAAAAGCAAAGAAACACATTGACAACAATACAATAATAGTGGGGGAATTTAACACCCCCCTCACTGAAATGGACAGATTGTCTAAGCAAAAGATCAACAAGGAAATAAAGACTTTAAATGACACACTGGAGCAAATGGACTTTACAGACATATTCAGAACATTCCATCCCAAAGCAACGGAATACACATTCGTCTCTAGTCCCCATGGAACATTCTCCAGAATAGATCACATCCTAGGTCATAAATCAGGTCTCAACCGGTACCAAAAGATTGGGATCATTCCCTGCCTATTTTCAGACCACAATGCTTTGAAACTAGAACTCAATCACAAGAGGAAAGTTGGAAAGAACTCAAATACATGGAGGCTAAAGAGCATCCTACTGAAGAATGAATGGGTCAACCAGGAAATTAAAGAAGAATTAAAAAAATACATGAAAACCAATGAAAATGAAAACACAACTATTCAAAATCTTTGGGATGCAGCAAAGGCAGTCCTAAGAGGAAAGTATATAGCAATACAAGCCTTCCTCAAGAAGCAAGAAAGGTCTCAAGTACACAACCTAACTCTACACCTAAAGGAGCTAGAGAAAAAACAGCAAATAAAGCCTAAACCCAGCAGGAGAAGAGAAATCATAAAGATCAGAGCAGAAATCAATGAAATAGAAACTAAAAGAACAGTAGAACAGATCAACGAAACTAGGAGCTGGTTCTTTGAAAGAATCAGCAAGATTGATAAACCCCTGGCCAGACTTATCAAAAACAGAAGAGAAATGACCCAAATCAACAAAATCATGAATGAAAGAGGAGAGATCACAACCAACACCAAAGAAATACAAACAATTATAAGAACATATTATGAGCAACTCTATGCCAGCAAATTAGATAACCTGGAAGAAATGGATGCATTCCTAGAGATGTATCAACTACCAAAACGGAACCAGGAAGAAATAGAAAACCTGAACAGACCTATAACCACTAAGGAAATTGAAGCAGTCATCAAAAATCTCCCAACAAACAAAAGCCCAGGGCCAGACGGTTTCCCAGGGGAATTCTACCAAACATTTCAAGAAGAATTAATACCTATTCTTCTGAAAGTGTTCCAAAAAATAGAAATGGAAGGAAAACTTCCAAACTCGTTTTATGAGGCCAGCATTACCTTGATCCCAAAACCAGACAAAAACCCATCAAAAAGGAGAATTACAGACCAATATCCCTGATGAACATGGATGCAAAAATTCTCACCAAAATACTAGCCAATAGGATCCAACAGTACATTAAAAGGATTATTCACCACGACCAAGTGGGATTTATCCCTGGGCTGCAAGGTTGGTTCAACATCCGCAAATCAATCAATGTGATACAATACATTAACAAAAGAAAGAACAAGAATCATATGATCCTCTCAATAGATGCAGAAAAAGCATTTGACAAAGTACAGCATCCTTTCTTGATCAAAACTCTTCAGAGTATAGGGATAGAGGGTACATACCTCAATATCATAAAAGCCATCTATGAAAAACCTACAGCGAATATCATTCTCAATGGGGAAAAACTAAGAGCTTTCCCCCTAAGGCCAGGAACGTGGCAGGGATGTCCACTATCACCACTGCTATTCAACATAGTATTGGAAGTCCTAGCCACAGCAATCAGACAACAAAAAGAAATAAAAGGCAGGGCGCCTGGGTGGCTCAGTTGGTTAAGCGACTGCCTTCGGCTCAGGTCATGATCCTGGAGTCCCGGGATCGAGTCCCGCATCAGGCTCCCTGCTTGGCAGGGAGTCTGCTTCTCCCTCTGACCCTCCTCCCTCTCATGCTCTCTGTCTCTCATTCTGTCTCAAATAAATAAATAAAATCTTTAAAAAAAAAAAAAAGAAATAAAAGGCATCCAAATCAGGAAAGGAGAACTCAAACTCTCACTGTTTGCAGATGATATGATACTTTATGTGGAAAACCCCAAAGACTCCACCCCAAAACTGCTAGAACTCATACAGGAATTCAGTAAAGTGGGAGGATATAAAATCAATGCACAGAAATCAGTGGCATTCCTATACACCAACAACAAGACAGAAGAAAGAGAAATTAAGGAGTCGATCCCATTTACAAGTGCACCCAAAACCATAAGATACCTAGGAATAAATCTAACCAAAGAGACAAAGGATCTGTACTCAGAAAACTATAAAATACTCATGAAAGAAATTGAGGAAGACACAAAGAAATGGAAAAACGTTCCATGCTCATGGATTGGAAGAACAAATATTGTGAAGATGTCAATGCTACCTAGAGCAATCTACACATTCAATGCAATCCCCATCAAAATACCATCCACTTTTTTCAAAGAAATGGAACAAATAATCCTAAAATTTGTATGGAACCAGAAAAGACCCCACATAGCCAGAGGAATGTTGAAAAAGAAAAGCAAAGCCGGCGGCATCACAATTCCGGACTTCCAGCTCTATTACAAAGCTGTCATCATCAAGACAGCATGGTACTGGCACAAAAACAGACACATAGATCAATGGAACAGAATAGAGAGCCCAGAAATGGACCCTCAACTCTATGGTCAACTCATCTTTGACAAAGCAGGACAGAATGTCCAATGGAAAAAAGACAGTCTCTTCAACAAATGGTGTTGGGAAAATTGGACAGCCACATGCAGAAGAATGAAACTGGACCATTTCTTTATACCACACACAAAAATAGACTCCAAATGGTTGAAAGACCTCAATGTGAGACAGAAGTCCATCAAAATCCTAAAGGAGAACACAGGCAGCAACCTCTCCAACCTCAGCCGCAGCAACTTCTTCCGAGAAACATCGCCAAAGGCAAGGGAAGCAAGGGCAAGAATGAACTATTGGGACTTCATCAAGATAAAAAGCTTTTGCAAAGCAAAGGAAACAGTCAACAAAACCAAAAGACAACCAACAGAATGGGAGAAGATATTTGCAAATGACATATCAGATAAAGGGCTAGTATCCAAAATCTATAAAGAACTCATCAAACTCAACACCCAAAGAACAAATGACCCAATCAAGAAATGGGCAGAAGACATGAACAGACATTTTTCCAAAGAAGACATCCAAATGGCCAACAGACACATGAAAAAGTGCTCAATATCGCTCGGCATCAGGGAAATCCAAATCAAAACCTCAATGAGATACCACCTCACACCAGTCAGAATGGCTAAAATTAACAAGTCAGGAAACGACAGATGTTGGCGGGGATGCGGAGAAAGGGGAACCCTCCTACACTGTTGGTGGGAATGCAAGCTGGTGCAGCCACTCTGCAAAACAGTATGGAGGTTCCTCAAAATTTGAAAATAGAGCTACCATATGATCCAGCAATTGCACTACTGGGTATTTACCTCAAAGATACAAAAGTAGGGATCCGAAAGGGTACATGCACCCTGATGTTTATGGCAGCAATGTCCACAATAGCCAAACTGTGGAAAGAGCCAAGATGTCCATCGACAGATGAATGGATAAAGAAGAGGTGGTATATATACACAATGGAATATTATGCAGCCATCAAAAGGAATGAGATCTTGCCATTTGCAACGACATGGATGGAACTGGAGGGTATTATGTTGAGCGAAATAAGTCAATCAGAGAAAGACATGTATCATATGACCTCACTGATATGAGGAATTCTTAATCGCAGGAAACAAACTGAGGGTTGCTGGAGTGGGGGGTGGGGTGGGAGGGATGGGGTGACTGGGTGATAGACACTGGGGAGGGTATGTGCTCTGGTAAGCACTGTGAATTGTGCAAGACTGTTGAATCTCAGGTCTGTACCTCTGAAACAAATAATGCAATATATGTTAAGAAAAAAAAAGAAGAAGAAGAAGGTAGCAGGAGGGGAAGAATGAAGGGGGGGAAATCGGAGGGGTAGACGAACCATGAGAGACGATGGACTCTGAAAAACAAACTGAGGGTTCTAGAGGGGATGGGGGTGGGAGGATGGTTTTAGCCTGGTAATGGGTATTGAGGAGGGCACATTCTGCATGGAGCACTGGGTATTATGCACAAACAATGAATCATGGAACACTACATCTAAAACTAATGATGTAATGTATGGGGATTAATATAAGAATAAAAAAAAAAGTTCTTGCAATATTTTCATAGTTAAAAAAAAAAAACACTTTCAAACTTATTCCTGAGCTAGTAGAATAGTGAGCCAAGTCAATTTCAAATGACATTAAAAATAATCACAGCAAAAGGCTTTAGAAAAAGAGATGACATAGTCAGCTTTAAATATGTATATTCTTACCACATGCTAATCACACTTGCAAAAGTTGTAGAGTTGCTTATTTGGTATCATTACTTGCTTGAACTACTACTACATTCTTGAAGGTAATTAGTCCTTAGTAAGTACAACTTCCACATATTCTGTTTTAAGAACAGGTGAAATATACATTTATATCTAGAATTAAAATTTAAAGAGAACTATCTCCATAATAGATAAGAAACAGAAATGTAGCATTACTACTGTATTCCACAAATACACTGTTTTCATTTTTAAATGAGTAACCTAACAAGAAAGAGCATATAATAAGTAACCATTAAAAAATCATGTTAGACTTCAATGGCTCAAAAGAGAGTGAAGAAATTCTAAATAATGATAGATCTTGTCACTTTTAAAGATACTTATTTCTCTGACATCTTACAGTGTCTGTTTGTTTAGTTGTCTATCAGTTTGGGTGGTTTTATTAAAGTCTCTAATAAGACTAATCTCTCTGTATGATCAAGAGATACTTAAGTCCACTACGATACTATTTTTCAACAGTCCTTATTCTGAAATAATGCATCATATACACTAAATCTTAATTAAGCTACACACTGAACATTAATCTCTGAACAGATGTTTTCTATAAACAAAGAACTAACTCACGGAGGCACTACAGAACTGCCTAAAGATAACAGGAAAGTTAAAAGTTAATGAATCCAAAAAGAATATGTTCAAAGGTTAGAAAGGATTTAGGAGTTGCAAAAGAAAAAGTATAGATGAATAGCAACGAATTATTTAGCTAGCAGTTTTCTTTGACAAATATAACTTGGTCTCAGCATCCTTATGGATTTACAATGAATTCATTAAAAATTAGTAGAGGGGAAAAACAAAAAAACAAAAAACATAAGCCAAGGGTGTAGTTCACCTTCTTTTTAGAATGTATCAGTGAGTCAGAAGTCTTTCTTAAAATGCCTCAAGGAGTCAAAAGTTCTTAGTTATATTGAATATTTATTCCTTCTTCATTGGCTCCTTAAGTTTTGAAAAGATATACAAGCATTATAAGGAGGAACAAGAATTGAATACAATACCTGACTACTTATTTAGAAAAGTTTCCTTGTATTACTGTCATATTTTCCATCTTAATTCTATTTTTTGTATGCTTTTACAACTTCCTCTGATAGCTAATAAATAAGGTAATGAGATTTTCTTTAAAATGTAATCCATTTAATTTATTTTCCTATGCAGTTCCCTTTTTATTTTTCTTTTCCAATTATTTACCATTCTCCTAGTCTTACTTTATTAAGCAATTTCAGCCTAAATATTGAGTCAGGTGGGATATTCTCATTTACTCTGTAGTGAATACGTAAATGTCATTCCCTCCTAGATAGCTCTAGACAGACTTGTGAATTATTTCTTTGTTCCCCACAATGTTTCTTTTTTTTTTTTAAATTTCTTGACCTCAAATCCTTCACACTATTATCTCCAGTAACATTGTTCCCAATGAAGAAACAGTGACCTCCTACATCACATCATCACTTAAGTATCTGATACCCTTGGGGTGGCTCAGTTGATTAAGCATCTGCCTTTGGCTCAGGTCATGATCCCAGGGTCCTGCTCGGCAGAGAGCCTGCTTCTCCCTCTCCCTCTGCCTTCCACTTTGCCTACTTGTGCTCTCTCTCTCTCTGTGTGAAATAAAGAAATAAAATCTTTAAAAAAAAAAAAAAAACAGTATCTGATACCCTCATGAAAGTGCAAGTAAAAATGCCTAGTAGAAAATTGTTTTTACCAATGATACCTACTTAATGAGGAAAAACAAAGGTTTTAGATATATCCTTAACGATTAATTTTTAAAAATCAGTGAATCGTGTAAGAAAAGTGGATGTGTTTTAGGCATGTAATAGAATGACAGGAGAGGAGGTGAACACAGAAGTTCAGTATTTATGAGGATCCTGAAAACATTACTGGTATTCTACCCCCAATTCATCTACCTATAAGATAACCTCCAACCCAGATTTTTTTCTATATAACTGAGAGAGTAAGCAATTACCTTACAAACATCCTCACTGGGCCAGAGTATCCTATATACTACTCACGTCATGAGCCAGTGAACATTATTTTGTTTGGTGTTGTTCTTCTCTAAAAAATAAATCTAATCAAGACTAGATTTCAATAATACAAAGGGATAAAAGATTATAATAAAATGCCTGATAAAAATAAAAGCAGTTGGAATGCTTCTCACTCTCATCATAGAACTTTAATTTTTGTTGTATGATATAAGCCCTTATATTTAGTTCTTTGAAAATAAGGAGAAATAAAACATTTCAAAAATTAAAATTATCATTGGACCATCAACTTTCTTCTCTTGTATGTTCTGAAATATGCAAATGATAGAGTATTTGAACCAGAATTCATGAGTAAACAAATCTTCCTATATCACCTATGTTATATATTATCATGTATGAAGGTAAGAATTCTTAGTTATCCACTGAAAGTTTGAACAAGTCTCTGGAAAAGATTAAACTCACATCAACAATAACAAACCCGCTGCCAACATTTGCAGATTTTTTTTCAAAATCATTTAACATTAAGCCAATTCAGGATGTCTGACTTCAGGCCTTTTTAAATAAATGGCATATTTTTCCATGTAGTTTCCCAGAAGTAATTATATTTTTAAAAAATACTTTATAATCAAGTGAAATATTTCACATTCTCTTGGATGTAATTAATTATTGTCTGGATGGCATTAGCTCTTTGAACACTCCGGGGTATCATTTGTGAAATTACCATGACAATGCATCATTCCCATCTTAGTGACATGAGAATATTAATGTGTTTCTGAATGTCTCTCACTAACCTGGCAAACCAATTACTCAGAAGCATGATCTAGAAATTTATATATATGACTTCAGATCACCAAATGTATTCTTTCTGGAAATAACATCACCCAGATCAAAGCTGAAAGTTTAATTTTGAAATCTTGAGAAATAAAGATCATTGGTATGTTTTCCAAGTATCATCTGAACTAATCATAAAAATGCCTTTTGACTTAATGAATATATACATGACCACCAAGTTTTACTAGAATCTGTTATCTGCCCACATATGCTATTTTCTGTATTTCCATTGTTTACACGGTATTTTCATAAATTATAGAAATGTCTTTGCAAAATTAGAGCTTGTAATTTAAGAAAAGCTCTTGTGAATTTATCGTGGAATAGCATAATACAGAGGTAAGCACAGAATTCTATTACCACACTTGTATCTTATTATCATGATTTTGTAGCAATGATGACTGCAAATCTTATTAATGGAGATTTTATGTCACATCACCACTTTTTTTAATGACAGTACTAGTGGAAAATGAATTCAGGGTTTTTTGAGACTTTATGAACAGACAAGACTTAAAAATCATTTTTCATATGCAATAAAATAAGATGGTTTAAATGAAAATAATTAGAGTATATGTTCTTAATTTTTGAGGAATATACTGAAAACTATATAGATTAGAGGAATGTCTAATGCTATGGCAGCCTCCACATATTAGAGATAATGACTTGACATATCTGGTTAATAATTTAATCAACTTATAGAGGCTTCCTGTCATTCAAGCTGAAAATACTCACATTCAATATTTCTGACCCTTAAATAAAAGTTGAAACAAAAGTTGATGCCACATGGTTGTCCACATACTTAAGGTCAACTATAGTTCAAGTAAGCATACAGAGAATAACTTTTAGAGCATGAATTAAGAATGAGACACTCATACCTAGGCCTGAATTTTCCTCTGATATTCCTGGAAATCATGGGCAATACCTACTCTTTTTAGGGTTTTTATAATTTTCAAATGAAATAACATATGAAAGTACTTGAGAAATGTTGAAAATTCAGCACAATATAAGGCACTGCTACTTACACTCTGTAATTAAAATATACTGACTGAACATCAAAATAACATATATGTACTCCAGACTAAAATTTGTTTGACACAGAATTTATGAAAAAATAAATCAGACACACTCATTCACACATGCTCTATCATCTTCCACATTTTCCAATGAAAAGTAAAGTAATTCATAGCTTAGAGTACATAGAGATGTGCTATAATCACATGCTTGCATTCCTAGGGATTGATTAGTGTTCATATTTTCAAATGACAGAATATAAATGCAGCTAACTTAAAAGAGTTATAAAAATATATTAAGTAGCTTCAGGAATCTCCAAGAGGTTCAGACAATTTGACTTGTATACAACCAGTTAGAAATACTAGCTAGCCTAATGTGCAAGCACAATACAGAGCTGTTCTATAAAACACCGCTGCTGTCCAGGACCTATGATATCTGGGACTAGATGACAGAAATTCACCAAAGCTGCCTTGGGAAAATGGGATGTGACAGCTATCATGCTTCTAGAAGATCAGGTTTTCCCTTGTGTGACTAAATCACATTGCTCACTTCCTTCTCAATGTGTGTTAAGCAAGCTTAGGTACAAGATCTGATATACTCAATCTACACAAGAGTCCACATCCATGCTTTCCTTTGACATTTATTACCTCCTACTAAGTGCCAGATACACTGTTAGGCATTGGTGATAACATGTGAATAGCACAAAATCCTTGCCCTTGATAAGCTTACAACCTAAAGCAGGGCAAGATGTAGTAACTAAAAGTTAAATGAAAAACTTCACATGTGGGTAAAGCACAAAGGACATAGAAAAGATCAGCAAAACCAAAGGTACGTCTCTGTGTGTGCAAACATATCTGCAATACTTATACTTTATTTACTAAAATTATTTGGTATAAAAAAACACACAAGCAGGTATACTTTCAATATTGACAGTAACCTACTATAATCACAGACATTTTTTATTTGTGTGCATATAATAGGCATACAGATATAATGAGGAATATTTCAAGAGATTTAATTATGAATTTAATTAAACTCCTGAATATAATTCATGCTTCATATGACATTTTAAAAGCATAGCAAAGGTTTTTTTTAAGTACGAATCACTTAAATTCATCCAACACATTTATTTTTAAAGATGGAAAGTTAGGATTCTAAATGTGAAATGTTTAGAGCAAGATCACCAGTGAGCAAATAAAAGAGTGAGCAGTAAAAGAAAAAATAACTTATCATTATTTTTATAAACTCAGAACTTACCACGTGATAATATTTTTCCATTGAGAGAAAAACAATTTGCTGACACAACGAACCACCAATTTTGCAAAGATACAAAAGGATCTTCTTGTAAGTTAGTATGGTTTTAGCAAGCTATCAAATCTAGAGCATTTGTAGTGAATGTAATGAACTGATTTTGTAAAAAGTTAAAGAGAACTGGAGGAAGAAGGGGAGGAGGAAGAAAAGGAGAGAAAAGAAAAAGCAACCTCTGAATTCAAAATTATGAGAAATGGATTTTTAGTTAACTCTGCCTTCCTCTTTTGCTTTCCATCCAGGCATATTTTAATGGGTTCTCCTCTAAGTAGAAAAGTCTCCCAGGACACCTACATGTTGTAGCAAGTTGAATAAAACTTTCAATTCATTCTTTGCTCAAATACCCACTGCAGTTAGATGAAATATCTATTAACATCTCCTGGAAAAAAATCTGATATTCAGTGATTTGTAAAGTGAGCCTTAAAACTTTTTTTTAAAAGTAGACTGTTTTCCCCTATGTTTTTCCCTGACACACAGGTCTGAAATTTTTTATCTTTTCTGAAAAAGCCAGATTTATAGGCTCATTTAAAATTTTCTTTGACTTTAATCATTCTCTGTTTTTGGCAAAACTGCCCCTCCATCCCACCCTGTAGAGTTGACTGTGAAAGTAGCATTTTACATGTCAATTAAACACAGTATGTTTTTGGAGGCCATGAATGGTCTTTGCTGCTTAAATCCCTAGTGTGTCAAAAAGCATATGAAAACATACCTATATGTTTATGAGAACAATTCAGGCACTGAAGATCTTTAATTTGTTAGAAAGGTATATGCCTAACCAAACACAGTAGCTATGAATTTAGTTCCTACTCACAGTTCTTCAATAACATAGTTCTTCACCCTTACATAAATAACTTATAAATGTCATCAAGACTGCACACCCAAAAGACATGTTAGAAAATATTCGCAATCACATCCTTAAAGTATAATCTTTGTGTAGTTTTTTCAAAAAATTTCAAGTATGTAGGACAAATAAAATCCAATCTTATAATTTTTTTAAAATTAGAATTCAATTTTATTAAGGAATTTGAATAGACTAACATTTTGTCTGTTGTCCTCCACTCAACTTCTTAAAATATTTAGAAGTTGCCTTGATCATTATTTTTTGGTTCCTCTTCTCCACCATGCGTATCATGATATGATTTTCTCTATAAAAAAGTAAAGAATCAGAGTGGTGGCAAAACTATGTCGTGTAAGAAGGACTCACCCTATAAGAAATTTTCTTTTTTTTTTTATTCCAAAAGAGTTTCCTTTCCTTTCCTTCTGGCTTCCTTTCTCCAGAACTAAAATCTCTTAGAATAATTCTTTCAAATTGCATAAAAAATATGTTTTTGATCCCAGAAAGCTAAATCTAACTTGATATAAGATACAAAAGACCTCATCAATTCCCTTATGGCTGCTGAACTATATTACAGGCACTATTTATTTCCTAAAAATAAAAAATATAAAAAAGAAATTGCCTCAATGTTAAACTTAGAACTAAGTTTCTTCAAATTAATAAAATGTTTACTTTAAAAGACCTGAATGACCTGGTTCCAAGCAAATGGGACTGGTTGCCCAGAGAGCAACTGAGTCACTCAGGATGAAAACAAGTAGGGAAATTTACAGGGGTCACTCTTGCAGATCAACAGCTCTACTCTTGAATCCAATTCCAGCAGGTCATAATCACTCTTACTGATTCCAATTCTGCATTTTAATTATTTTTAAGCAGAAAATTATTTAATAAAGGGTATAACCTAACTATAAGGCTATTTAATGAACAGGGAATCCAGGTTCTAGCCAAACTTCCTGTTTCTCCTTCCAGATTGAACTCACTAAAAAATGTAAATTGATATCCCTTTTCCCCAGACACCCCAATCCTCAACAAACACACAGTATGATTGATAATATATAAACTATAAACACTTGAGACTTACTGACATTAAGTCAAGTCTCCAGATAGAAGACCAAAAAGTGGTTCTGAAGAGTCCAGAATAAAGGAACTTTTCCAGCAGACTTTTAAAAATAATAATTCCTTTGTAACCAATGAACATGCATTTATTTACTTGACAATGATATGTGATAATTACTAGGAATATGAAGACCAAAGGCCCAGTCCATAAACTCAAAGAATTCACTGACTCTTGAAGGAGATAGACAAGTATCCAGTAATTATACTGAAGTGTAGTAAAGGGCTATAAAGGATATAATCACAGGGTATTAAAATGATACAGACTATACTTCTTTATTCCTATGAATGTCCCTGCTTGTATACCCTTTGTCTTTCAGCAATCCAACTGATATTGAATTACCTGAGCTTCACTCTTATAGTCATAATTATCATTTCTTTTTTTTTTTTTAAGATTTTATTTATTTATTTGACAAAGAGAAAGGGAGAGCATGAGCAGGGGGGAAAAACAGGCAGAGGAGAGGGAGAAGCAGGCTCCCCGCTGAGCAAGGAGCTCGATATGGGGCTTGATTCCAGGACCCTGGGATCATGACCTGAGCTGAAGGCAGACACTTAACGGACTGAGTCACCTAGGCGCAACTTATCATTTCTATAATAATCATTTCCTACCTGTCTCTAATAATTAAATAAATAAATCTCAAAAAAGAGTGGGAAACACCTGGGTAGCTCAGTTGGTTGAGCATCCAACTCTTGATTTCAGCTCAGGTCATGATCTTAGGGAGGGTTGTGGGATCGAGTCCTGGGATAGGCTCTGTGCTCAGCAGGGAGTCTACTTCTCTTTTCCTCCCTCTCCCTCTGCTCCTTTCCCAGTGCATGTGTGCACATGCAGGCACATTCTCTCTCGCTTGCTCTCTCTCTCTCAAATAAATAAATAAATCTTTCCTGAAAAAAAAATAACCATTTCCTACTAGTAACAAAAATCTCACCTAGCCCTGTTTTCCTGCTTTGACCTGCATGGATCTGACAGCATGACATCATGACAGGCTCTGTCTGCTTGAGAACTTTTTTTTTATTGCCTCGGAAAATGGCAGCAACCAAACCATAAACTCAAGGGAAGAAGGATGGCTCAGGACAAAAAGAAGGTCTACATGGGGCAGGCCATCATAACTGGGTTGGATCTACAGATTATAGAAGAGGACTAAGTAGGGATGCCTTGGTGGCTCAGTTGGTTAACTGGCTGCCTTCGGCTCAGGTCATGATGCCAGGGTCCTGGGATTGAGCCCCTCATTGGGCTCCCTGCTCTGCGGGGGGCCTTCTTCTCCTTGTCCCTCTGCCTGCTGCTCCCCCTTCTTGTGCTCTCTCTCTCTCCCTGTCAGAAAAATAAACACAATGAAGAATAGGAAAGAAGAAGAAAGAAGAAGGAAGAAGGAAGAAGGAAGGAAGAAGGAAGAAGGAAGAAGGAAGAATAAGAAGGAAGAAGGAAGAAGAAGGAAGAAGAAGGAAGAAGAAGGAAGAAGGAAGAAGAAGGAAGAAGAAGAAGAAGAAGAAAGAAGAAGAAGAAAGAAGAAAGAAGGAAGAAGAAGAAGGAGAAGAAGAAGAAGGAGAAGAAGAAGAAGGAGAAGAAGAAGAAGAAGAAGAAGAAGAGGAAGAGGAAGAGGAAGAGGAAGAGGAAGAGGAAGAGGAAGAAGAAGAAGGAGAAGAAGAAGAAGGAGAAGAAGAAGAAGGAGAAGAAGAAGAAGAAGAGGAAGAGGAAGAGGAAGAGGAAGAGGAAGAAGAAGAAGAAGAAGAAGAAGAAGAAGAAGAAGAAGAAGAAGAAGAAG